>NC_041391.1:166120596-166123928 GCF_002162155.2 Triticum dicoccoides | reverse complement strand
TGGACGGGGAGCGGCGGCGGACATTGTCCGGTCCGATCCGGACGTGTCCGGCGGCGGAGAGGAGCGGGGCTAGGGTTTCGGGGGGATTTCATCCGCGAATTTCGGGGGAGGGGCTAGTTTTATAGGTAGAGGGAGTTAGGAGAGTCCAAATGAGGAGCGGTTTTCGACCACGCGATCATGATCGAACGACCGAGAGCATGGAGGGGAGTTAGGTGGGTTTTGAGCCACTTTAGAAGGGGTGTTGGGCTGCAAAGAGAAGGGGGGTTTACGGTTACCCGGTTAACCGTTGGAGTACCAAACGACCTCCAAATGGCACGAAACTTGACAGGCGGTCTACCGGTTGTATACCAAGGCCGCTTGGCAAGCCTCGGTCCATTCCGAGAACGTTTAACACCCACTCACGAAGAGAGAGAAGAGGGAGACGCCGAAGGACATAGGAGCGTCGGATTGCAAAACGGACAACGGGGAAAATGCTCGGATGCATGAGAAGAACACGTATGCAAAATGAAATGCACATGATGACATGATAAAAATACAACACGCAAGCAAATGACATGGCAACAACGGCGAATAGCTGGCAGACACCTGGCCCAACGAAACCGAGGCGTTACAATGTTTCCCCCCATTGTCATGTTTTTCATGTTTTAAATTTTTAATTGATGAAGGCATTGTCAAACTTCCTTTCCATGGCAAATTCAGTTTATTGACCATGGCATTTCATTAACGGACAATGGCAATTTTCCTATTTGTTGGATAGTGGCAAACTTCTTTTTCACTGGACCATGGAAAATTCACTTAACGAACCATGGCAATATTCGTTTGTCATTTCCAGGGGGGATACCATGGCAAATTCCAATATGAATCTGCCATGGAAAATTCACTTTACAGACCATGGCAAATTCACTTGACGAAACCTGGCATTTTTCTTTATTCTTTTGGACAATGGCAAACTTCCTTTTCCCTGGACCATGGCAAATTCACTTTTACAACCATTTCAAACTTCTCTTGTCATTTCCATGGGGGCAATATCATGGCAAATTCCAATATGAATCTGCCATGGCACTTTTTTGTTCATAATTTATGTTCGCAATGTTCATACTATTTTCCATGGCAAATTTTACCTTCATTTTTATTTTCTTGGAGTGGCATAGGAATAGTATGTTGAGGTTAGTCTTTGTAGACTCAGAATATTTTATTTCTTTGTGAGTTTTGTCATCTCAATAAGAACATGTTTGTTTTAGTCTATGAGTTCTTTCAGGCGACAACGTTTTTATTTTCTAGTGAGCTATAAATAAATGTCAAATATTATCAATCTAAGCACTCATTTACTCCTCTGTCACATACTAACCAACAGATAAATGGGAGCCATACTGTACCCAGGAATTGGCATTAGCATATTCTGATGCACTACAATTTAGTTCCAAACACTTTGAATTTTGGCCATTAGCTTTGTTGGTGCCGTGTGGTGTAGATTTGGCAGTGCGACCGTGCAAGACGACGACATCGTCTTGCTGCTTTCGACTACTGCCATTGCTGCCAACAGTTCAAGTCCTAAGATTGTGCTTATGTGTTTTGATCTGAAGAATAAACAGACGCTAGCGTAGCTTGGTGCTGCCTAGCTTTTGTTTCTGGTGAGACCACTAACCGAGGTTGGTTTCTATTTGGTTTAGTTGTCGTTAATTTGTGCATAATTTGGCTAGCCATGTTTATACTGTAACCAAATCTGAGGGCTACAACTGCAAACTAGCTTGTGGCATACTTTCTATGCGCGCATGGCAATTTTAGTTTTATGGATCACCCAAATGTTGTTTATACAACGTGGCAATTTTTAGTTTCTGGACTATGGCAAATTTTAATTTGTTTCCCAACCATGTCAAAAGTTACCAATTATTTCCCATGGAAATTTATCTTCATTTTTGGTATCTCTAATCATCCTATATTGCTATGTCATGCTTAGTGTAACATACACGGTAATAATTTTAAACTCTCATGGCAATATTTTATTTTCTATTTTTTGCCACGACAAATTTACTTTTACGGACAATGGAACGTAGTTTATACAACATGGAAATTTTCTTTTTTGGTCGGACGATGGCAAATTTCATTTGTTTTCAACCATGGCAAAAAATTACTTTTTATTTTCGATGGGAAATTTTACCCTTTTTTTTGCAATTGCCAACCTTCCTATATTGCCATGGCAATTTTACTACAACATACAAGGCAAATTTAATTTTAAATGCTCATGGCAAATTTTTCTATCTATTTTTTGGCACGACAATTTTTTATGGACAAAGGCAAATGTAGTTTATACAACATGATAATTTCAATTTTTTGGACCATGGCAATGTTTCATTGCTTTTTCAACCATGACAAAATTTAATTTTTATTTCCCATGACACTGTTTCTCATAAAAATTTGATGTGACTAATTATACATTATTTTCACGGTCCAGTTTTCTCGCAACAGAAAAACAAAACTTGTGATTTTCTTTTGTTTTGCTACTGGGCTTTAATTTTCTTTTTCGTTTTTTACAGGGAAATGCATGTACGTAGCAATAGGATGTGTTCGGGGTGTGGGGGTTCTCCCATCGAACGAAAGCGTTCGTTGGTGGTGATCCCTCGTACCGAATGACTCGTTCGGTCTGGGGTTTCCCAGGCCGAACGTACGCGCATTATCAGCGTCCGGACCTGAATGTCTAGCGAATCAAATTTTTAGGCATGGCAAATCGAATGTTTTCATAGCAAATTATGTTTGTTGAGAATGACAACTTTAGTTGGTGAGCACGGCAAATCTGCCTGAGTTCATTTTTTGTCAGAAAAATCAAACTAAAGTGTCATCCTCATGTCCATATAAATTGCCATGAAAATATTCGATTTGTCATGTCTAAAAACTTGATGTGAGACTTGTAGCATTTCCGTAGATTTTATTGCTCTGATCTAGTATAATAATCTGATTACAAGGGGATACATATATACCAGAGTGCATGAACATTGCTCTCCTGGCCTGATGGCTTTGGCGTATCGCCAATGGGGAGGGAGGACTCTGGCTTACCATCACCCGAAATAAGTACCTCAGGGGCCAACCTCTAGCTTTCTGCCAGCGCTCTGGTGGCTCCCAGTTCTGGCAGGCTGTGATTCAGCTCCTTCCCGTCCTCCGCATCGGCACGTCCATCTCGGTTGGCTCCGGGTCCTCGACCCTGTTCTGGTTCGATCATTGATTAGGGGATCCCCCCCCTCCCCCGGCTTCTCGATTTCCAGAACTATTTGCCATTGCGGTTGACCCTCGGGTCTCCGTCGAGACGGCTCTTATTGACTTAGGGCATCTCGCTTTCC
>NC_041391.1:166096820-166120435 GCF_002162155.2 Triticum dicoccoides | reverse complement strand
AGGTGGCTGCTTCGGACTCCCTCCTCCAGGACATTGCCCATATGCCGATGGACATCGAGGATACCCCGGATTCCTTCACTTGGCGTCTGGAGCCTTCTGTCCGCTTCTCCACTAAGTCCTTATACGCCGCCATCGCACCCTGGTCAGCCCCTGAGCCCTTTAGCCTGACCTGGGACATTCGAATGCCTCTGAAGATCTGGATCTTCCTGTGGCAGTGGATCCGTGGACGTCTCCCCTCTGGGGTTGAGGTCCTCAAGCGTAATGGGCCAGGAGATGGGATGTGCCCTATGTGCGGCATGGTGCAGGATGCTAACCACATCTTCTTCTCATGCTCCACTGCCCAATTCCTGTGGGCCTGCTTCCGCGAGACGGTCGGTGGACAGTGGTGCAACACCAACTTCCCCGACTTACTTGCGGAGATCCATGCCCCCTCCCCTCGCTACCGCCATATTAGATGGCTATGCGTTGGGGTCCTCGCCTGGACGCTTTGGACCATCCGCAACAAGCTTGTTATTCAGAAAATGGCTCTCCGATGTGCGACTGACGCGATCTTTAAAATGTATGGCTACTTGCAGCTTTGGGGGGCGCTTAGCCGCCCCCAGGACTGGGATGCCATCAACACCCTCCTCGCCGACCTTCGCTCGATGGCCTTCCGCGTGGCGCCCCTGCTGCTGCCCCCTCCACCGAAGCCTGACTAGATGTTGCTCGGGTTGCTGTGTTGAGTGTGTTTTATTCTCAGGGCTTGTTGTGCTGTGCCCTCAGCATTATTAACCCTTATGATTACTCTGTGCGCGTGCGAGACCTCTATGTATGTGTGTGTTTGTGTTGAATCTTGTTGGATGTTTAGCTTGAACGGTTTGTTTTATATATAAAGCAGGCGAAAGCCTTTTTCGGTATATATACCAGAAGCTAACTAGTACCGCTACGAATCGGTGATGTTTACGAGTCGTGCCGGACAAGCTAACATAATCGTGGTTAATTCTAACGCCCAAACCCTAACGCACGGAGCCCACGATTTCTGTCTAAAAAACAGTAGTAGCAGCTAGCTTTGTATAATCGATCAATCGTCCGGCAATGTCGGATTCTACCGGTGCCGCGGAGTTCGAGCTCAACTACTTGTCGATCGATCAGTTCCCATGCGACCACGTTTTCCACACCGAGATCTTCTCCGCCGGAGGGTACGAATGGCGGATAGCCTGCTACCCGAACGACGTCGGAAGCTTCGTGTCCGTGTACCTCGAGCTAATGGACGAAGCCAAGAACGTCACGGCCATCTTCGACGCCGCCATTGCGGGCAACGACCAGCTGGCGGCGGGGGCGTCACGCTTCTTGTGGCACAGGCGGGCCGTGCATGTCTTCGGCTTCAGTAACTCACCTGAGGATGACCACAGAGATGATGACTTCTGGGGGTTCGATCAGTTCGTCCACCACAGAGATCTCCACAACTACGACGCGAGGAGCAATGGGCGCGTCACGGTCAGCCGTCAGGTGTTCGGTCTTGGTTGTCGACGACGGCAAGCCCCTCCCGATGAAACAGGGGATAGCCGTGCCGCCGTCGGACATAGGAGATGATCTCGGCGGCCTGCTGGACTCCGCCGCACTGACGGACGTCTCGTTCGTCGTGGGCAACGACCAGGCGGCGCCGCTGCGCGCCCACCGTTCTGTTCTCGCCGCCCGCTCGCGGGTCTTCAAGGCGATGTTCAGCGGCCCGATGCTGGAGGCCACCTCGCCGTCGTCGCCCGTCACGGTGCGCGACATGGACCCCGAGACGTTCATGGCGATGCTCCGCTTCATATACACGGACGACCTTCCCGCCGGTCTTGGAGGCGACCCCGGCGAGGACGAGGCGCTCCGGTACCTTCTTGCCGCGGCGGACCGGTACGCCCTGAACCGGCTGAAGCTTCTGTGCGCCCGGAGGCTGCTGGACAACGTGTCGGTGGACACGGTCGCCGCCGTGTTGGACTGTGCCGACACGTACAGCTGCCCGGAGCTGAAGACAGAGTGCATCGACTTCGTGGTGGCGGATGGGAATTTCAAGAAGGTCGCGCTCACGGATGGTTTCTTGGAGCTGATGACGAGATCCCCCTCGATACTTGCTGAAATTAGAAACAGGCTTGGGAGGCCGTAATATATTAACATCACACGTATTACTATTTCTTTGTCTTTTGAGAACTGTATAATGTGTCGGCGACTCTTTCAGTTTCACGAACTCGCCGGTCATGGCACTGCTAGAAATCACTAATATTGCACACGAGCAAAAAAAGTTCACTCCCGTTAATGATCTAAACGTTCTTATATGTCTTTACGGAGGGAGTACATTTTATTGTTTTGCCCTTCTGAATTGTAGGATAGGCGGTGGGGAATCCTACTATGGACGGCAGCCCGCAGCCGTCCTCTAGTCGGATTGAGGACGCCCGCTGCTCCATCCCATGCCTACCTTGACGGTGTCCAGCGCCCGTAGCTTTGGCAGGCTCTGGTTCCCCTTCCGACGGCGCTAAGAGCATGTCTAATAGAGCCCTTAAACCCTCAAATAAACAGAAATAACCATTTTTTACAGGTTAAAACGAAAAAACAGCAAATACTAGAACCCCTAAACCCTTAAAAAAATTACGGATTGGATCTGGGGTTGCCCTCCCAATCTGTAAAAGTAAGGATTGGAGAGGGAAACCCACCTCCAACCCGCACTTCACCGGTCGTTGCGTGGGAGGAAAGTTTCCCCTCGTGCGCTCCCTCCCGTCGGACGCCGCCGGACTCCTCCGTCGCCCCGGCCGCCCCGCGGCGAGCCATGGAGGCGCCGCCGGACTCCTCCATCGCCCCGGCCGCCCGCCCGCGTCCTCCCTCCCTCTGCCCGTCGCCCCGCCCCCGGCCTCGGCCTCGGCGATGCCTGCGCCGGCCCCGTCCTTGCTCCCTCTGTCCGCACCGGAGGTACCGTTGGCGGTTGCCGCCGGCACGAAGAGGCGGCGTGCTGGCCAGCACGTCGTCCTCCCCCAGCCCGCCCCGGCCGTCGCCTCCGTCGCCCCGGCCGCAGCGGCGCCGAAGGTGAGGAAGAAGCCCTCCCTTGGGCCGAAGGGGGCAGCGGCGTCGAAGGCGAAGAAGACCACCTCCAGGAAGAAGCTGACGCCCGCCCCGGCCGCCCCGGCCCCCGCACCTCCGCCCGTCGTGCACGAGGTGCTCGACGGAATGCCTGCCCCGCCAACGTCGTTCATGGGGCTTCTCGAAGAAGCGGAGGTGGACATCGGGGCTCCTTCTCTCGAACCCTTTGGGTTTAGTGATTACTTGCAGGAAGAGGGTGATGAGGAGGAGGTGACTGAGATAGAGGAGGAGGCGTTCGCCGCCGTTGCAAAACCCACCGTGCGCTCAGCAAACTATAGCGAGGACGAAGATATTCTCTTGGTTCGTGCTTGGGCACATGTGGGGTTGGATGCAAGCATTGGTACCGATCAAACCGGTAAACGCTATTGGCAACGCATAGAGGACGTCTATTGCAAGATCAAGCCGAAGGCCGGTGGGAGTTGATGAAGCCCCATTGTGCTCGTTGGAGTGCGGCAATGGACCAAGTGAAGGATGCACCGCCTAGTGGAACCGTGGAGAGTGAATATGTGAGTACATATATGTTTTTCACATTTATTTTGATTTTTTATGCTTTTGTTATGTGAGTACATATATGTTTACTATGCTATTGGTGGGTTTGTAGGAGGCAATTGCCGACTTGAGGTACAAGGAGATGGCCGCTTCCAAGGGCAAAGCATTTCCATTTAAACATGTTTGGAAAATTCTTCAAACTTATGACAAGTGGAAGTTAAGGGATCAAGAGACTGCACCCAAGAAGTCGGCAATGCTTAGGATGGATGATAGTGAAGATAAGGCAAGGAACGAGCACAAGCCCGCTGGAAACAAGAAGGATAAGCTAAGGAAGAAGATGGACGGAGACGCGTCAAGCACAAGGGAGAAAATAGAGCACATGATGAAGTCAAGGGAGGCATTGACAATGAAGACATTGGAGACAAAGCTTCTTATCAACGAGAAGAAGAAAGAGGTGAAGCTTGCACCAGTTGAAGCAAGGCGTGAAGATGCCAAGCGCAAGGCCAACTTGGAGGAGAGGATGATCAAGGTCAAAGAAGCAAAGGCATGGAAAGAACTCATGGTGGAAGAGAAGGAGCACATGATGATATCCAAGAAGGACACGGATGAAGACCAATTGATATGGTGGAAGGAGTACAAGCAGGACATCGCGGAGAGGAAGAAGATATTCCGTGGTGCGTCCTCTACTCTTCGAGGTGACACTCCGATGAGTGGTGGTGGCGATGGCGGTGTGGAGGACTCCACCACCAACGACAATGGAGGTGCTTGATGGACGTGGAAGTGGTCTAGGAGATGGCGCCAGGTGCAACTTTTTGGTGACGGTGCCGATGAGAGGGGGAAGATGATGATTGTGTGATGTAAACTATTAAACCATGCATCAATGATCTTCATTTCCGTGTCCGTTTGAAGGTTGATTGTGTTTTTCTAATGAAAATTGTGATATGTCAAATGACAGTTTTAAGGGGTGGGTGAGGGAGTCCTGGACTAGGGGGTGTCCGGATAGCCGAACTATCATCATCAGCCGGACTCCAAGACTATGAAGATACAAGATTAAAGACTTCGTCCCGTGTCCGGATGGGACTTTCCTTGGCGTGGAAGGCAAGCTTGGCGATACGGATATGTAGATCTCCTACCATTGTAACCGACTCTGTGTAACCCTAGCCCTCTCCGGTATCTATATAAACCGGATGGCTTTAGTCCATAGGACGGAGAACAATCATACCATAGGCTAGCTTCTAGGGTTTAGCCTCTTTGATCTCGTGGTAGATCTACTCTTGTAACACACATCATCAATATTAATCAAGCAGGACGTAGGGTTTTACCTCCATCAAGAGGGCCCGAACCTGGGTAAAACATTGTGTCCCTTGTCTCCTGTTACCATCCGCCTAGATGCACAGTTCGGGACCCCCTATCTGAGATCCGCCGGTTTTGACACCGACATTGGTGCTTTCATTGAGAGTTCCTCTGTGTCGTCACCGATAGGCTCGATGGCTTCTTCGATCATCATCAACGATGCAGTCCAGGGTGAGACCTTCCTCCCCGGACAGATCTTCGTATTCGGCGGCTTTGCACTGCGGGCCAATTCGCTTGGCCATCTGGAGAAGATCGAAAGCTATGCCCCTGGCCGTCAGGTCAGATTTGGAAGTTTGAACTTCACGGCTGACATCCGCGGGGACTTGATCTTCGATGGATTCGAGCCACAGCCAAGTGCGCCGCACTGTCACGACGGGCATGATCTAGCTCTGCAGCCAGACAGTACCCTGGAGGCCGCACTCGAGCCCGCTCCGATCTTCAATTCGGAGTCGGCTGCACAGATCGAGGACGGATGGCTAGACACCGCCTCGGGGGCTGCAACCTCTACGGTGATAGAGCCGAACACTGACCTTGTCCCTCATGAAGCTCGTGACTCCGAGGTGCCGGACTCCTTGCCGGACTCCGAACCTCCCACGCCCCCTCCAATCGAATCTGATTGGGCGCCGGTCATGGAGTTCACCGCAGCGGACATCTTTCAACACTCACCTTTCGGCGACATCTTGAGTTCTCTAAAGTATCTCTCGTTATCAGGAGAGCCCTGGCCGGACTGCGGTCAGGACGGTTGGGATGCAGACGACGAAAAAATTCAACGCCCACCCACCACCCACTTAGTAGCCACTGTCGACGATCTAACTGACATGCTAGACTTCGACTCCGAAGACATCGACGGTATGGACGACGATGCCGGAGACGACCAAGAACCAGCACCTATTGGGCACTGGAAAGCCACCTCATCATATGACATATACATGGTGGATATCCCAAAGGATGGGAATGGCGAAGGAACAGCGGAGGATGACCCCTCCAAGAAACAGCCCAAGCGCCGGCGTCAGCAGCGCCGCTCTAAATCCCGCCACAACAAGAATGAAGATTCCGGCACCGGAGATAGTAACACACCAGACAGTGCCGAAGACAACCCACTCCAGCAAGATTCAGCGCAGGAGGACGGAGAAGCCAGTCCTCATGAGAGAGCGGCAGAAAAAGAAGTAGAGGATTATATGCCTCCCTCCAGAGACGAGGCAAGCCTCGACGATGACGAATTCGTCGTGCCTGAGGATCCCGTCAAACAAGAGCGTTTTAAACGCAGGCTTATGGCCACGGCAAACAGCCTCAAGAAAAAGCAGCAACAGCTTAGAGCTGATCCAGATCTGCTAGCCGACAGATGGACTGAAGTCCTCGCGTCCGAAGAGCATGAGCTCGAACGCCCCTCCAAAAGCTACCCTAAACGCAAGCTGCTCCCCCGATTAGAGGAGGAGGCGTATGAACCTGCATCACCAGCAGACAATACGGCTGACCGACCACCCCGTGGTCGCGACAGAGAGGCCCCTAGGCCCTTCACTAGAACCGTACCCCGGCATCGCTCGAAAAGCACAAGGCCATAGGGGAACGCTCCAGACTTGCGAGATATATTGGAGGATAAGGCAAGACAGTCAAGATCGATCTATGAATCGCGTGGGCGCCCCATGATACGTGACGACAACCGTCGCGCCGGACACAGTAAGTCCGGCCAGGCCAAACAAAATAGACAAAGCTCTTTTGAGCTCCGTCGTGATATCGCCCAGTACAGAGGCGCCGCACACCCACTATGCTTCACAGATGAAGTAATGGATCATCAAATCCCCGAAGGGTTTAAACCCGTGAATATTGAATCTTACGATGGCACAACAGACCCCGCGGTTTGGATCGAAGACTATCCCCTCACATCCACATGGCCTGCGGTGACGATCTTCACGCCATCAAATATCTCCCACTCAAACTTAAAGGACCAACCCGGCATTGTCTTAACAGCTTGCCAGCAGAGTCAATCGGGAGTTGGCAAGACCTGGAAGCCGCATTCCTCGATAACTTCCAAGGCACGTATGTGCGACCACCAGACGCTGACGACCTAAGCCACATAATTCAGCAGCCAGACGAATTGGCTAGACAATTCTGGACACGGTTCTTAACCAAGAAAAACCAAATCGTCGATTGTCCGGATGCGGAGGCCCTCGCGGCCTTCAAGCATAACATCCGCGACGAGTGGCTTGCCCGGCACCTGGGACAGGAAAGTCCGAAATCCATGGCAGCCCTCACATCACTCATGACCCGCTTCTGCGCGGGTGAGGACAGCTGGCTAGCACGCAGCAACAACCTCAGCAAAAATTCTGGCAGTCCGGATATCAAGGATCGTAATGGCAGGTCGCGTCGCAACAAAAACAAACGCCGCATTAACGGCGATAATAGTGAAGATACGGCAGTCAATGCTGGATTCAGAGGCTCGAAACCCGGTCAGCGGAAAAAGTCATTCAAAAGAACTACTCCGGGTCCGTCCAATTTGGACCGTATACTCGACCGCTCGTGCCAGATACACGGCACCCCCGAAAAGCCAGCCAACCACACCAACAGGGACTGTTGGGTATTCAAGCAGGCAGGCAAGTTAATTGCCGAAAACAATGACAAGGGACTGCATAGCGATGACGAGGAAGAGACCCGACCGCCGAACAATAGAGGACAAAAGGGTTTCCCCCCACGGGTGCGGACGGTGAACATGATATACGCAACGCACATACCCAAAAGGCAGCGGAAGCGTGCACTCAGGGATGTATACGCGATGGAGCAGTTGCCCCGAAGCTCAATCCATGGTCCTCCTGCCCGATCACTTTTGACCGAAGGGACCACCCCACCAGCATCCGCCACGGCGGATTCGCCGCATTGGTTTTAGACCCAATCGTCGATGGATTCCACCTCACCAGAGTCCTGATGGACGGCGCCAGCAGCCTGAACCTGCTTTATCAGGATACAGTGCGCAAAATGGGCATAGACCCCTCAAGGATTAAACCTACCAAGACGACCTTTAAAGGCGTCATACCAGGTGTAGAAGCCAATTGTACAGGCTCAGTTACACTGGAAGTGGTCTTCGGATCCCCGGATAACTTCCGAAGCGAAGAGTTAATCTTCGACATAGTTCCGTTCCGCAGCGGCTACCATGCTCTGCTTGAACGTACCGCGTTCGCAAAGTTCAACGCGGTGCCGCACTACGCATACCTCAAGCTCAAGATGCCAGGCCCTCGAGGAGTCATCACGGTCAACGGAAACACTGAACGCTCTCTCCGAACGGAGGAACACACAGCGGCTCTCACGGCAGAAGTACAGTGCAGCCTCTTAAGGCAATTCTCAAGTCCGGCCGTTAAGCGACCGGACACGGCCAAACGCGCCCGGAGTAACCTACAACAAGACCACCTGGCACGTTCCGAGCACGCGTAGCAGTGCGGCCCCAACCCCAGCCCCTGCAAAACGTCAAGACAAGTCCTTCGCGTACACCATTACGCTCTGAAGACACCATGGGCATGGGGAGAGGGGCACGACCACGATAGGCCCAGACTGCGGGTCAATCACACCAGGGGCTCTCAAGTGTGTCGTTCTTTTTTTCTTTTTCCTTTTTATTTTACCCACAGGACTCCGTTCGTCAGAGGCCCTGTCCGGCAGCAAACCTGCCAAACTCACGATGCAACAGCCAGGGAAGGAGAAATGCCACAAGGAATATGCAGGTGGTCTCCATTACGAGCATTGAATCTGTTTTATGCACCATTCCGCAGCCTACCCCTGGAGGGGGACATGTTTAATAGTCCCACCCCTTGCTTATCGCGCCATTTGTATCGTTCTGCATTTACAGCAGTTTTTCTTGAATAAGTAATGCAGCACCTTTTTGCTTCCAATTGCATTTCTTTCTTATACATATGTTCATTTATGACCTGTTGCATCCGTACATTTTGGTACGGCTAAATACACCAGGGGCTTATGTTTCCCGCATCATGGTGTGATAAGTCCGAACACTTTCACAAGTGCGGCATCCCGAACTTATAGCATTATATGCATCGGCTCCGAATCATGTCTTGGGTCAATAGTTGGGTTTGCCCGGCTCCCATGTTTTGGTACCTTACGTTCCGTTGTATCGGCTAAGGTAGCACTGGGAGAACCACTGCGATTGCGCCCCAGTTGAGTTGGGCGAGCGCCTTATTGGAGAAAGCTAAAACTGACCGTCATGATGAGGCGAGAGCTGGTTGCTGTTCGAGAGGTTTTTTGTGAGTCCCTAAAGACTTATGCCTCTTAGAGAGAGGAGCCGGATTTTGTCCGGCCCAGGCGTGGATAGCGCCCCAAATTCGGCTTTCCGAAGACTAGGGGCTTCGCCAAAATTTAAAATTATATAATTCTATGGCTAAGTGAGAGTGTTCAAGCATTATAAGTCCGGTTGCCTTGTTCGCTGTGTTGAGCGCCTCCCTAGATGGACCCAAAAATGGGAACAAGAGCGCTCAAGTTTATCCCAAACACCCCAGCACTCGTGGCATGGGGGCTGAAGCCGACGACTTGCCATCTCTCAGATTTGATAAACAGCCGCACAGAAGGTAATATTTTAAATTAACAAGCGTTGCTTAGCGCATATGAACTAAGTTTTCAGCGCACAGGATCACAAAATGCGAGTCTACTCAAATATTACATCTTTGGAGAACTCACCCGCAATAGTGCGGGCACCCTTCAGCACAGTCTTATAATACATCTCGGGAGTATGATACTCCTTGCCCTGCGGTGGCGCGTCCGTCACAAGCTTCTGAGCATCCATCTTGCCCCGGTGCACCTTTGCGCGGGCAAGGGCCCGACGGGCATCTTCAATACAAGCGGAGTGCTTGATGACTTCAACCCATGGACACGCATCCACCAGCCGCCGCACCAGGCCGAAGTAGCTCCTAGGCATGGCCTCCTTCGGCCACAGCCGAACAATGAGGCCCTTCATGGCCTGTTCGGCCGCCTTGTGGAGCTCGACCAGCTGTTTCAGCTGGTCGCTAAGGGGCACCGGATGTCCGGCCTCAGCATACTGAGACCAGAAGACCTTCTCCATCGAGCTCCCCTCCTCGGCCTGGTAGAACGCGGCAGCATCGAACATGCTGCAAAGAAGATCTGCGAACGCTCTTGGAGAGCTTCGAATTCGGGTAAGCAACAGGTAATTAACACTCACACGCTTACTTTGCATGAAAAATGCCTTACCCGCTGCTATTTTCTTCAACGCCTCGATTTCTTGGAGGGCCTTGTAGGCTTCGGCCTTAGCGGCTTTGGCACTCTCAAGAGTCGTTGCAAGCTCAGACTCTCGAGTCTTCGAGTCACGCTCCAGGCTCTCATATTTTTTCACGAGATCCTGGAGCTCTTGATGTACCTCCGCCACCCGCGCCTCCTGCTTCTCTCGCTCGGTGCACTCCGCGGCCGCATTACATTCGGCCGCGGCCACCGCCTCCTTCAGGGTAGCCGCCTCGTTAGTGGCCCCTGCAATACCCATGTTATCCTTGTCATTCTTCTTGCAACCAAAATCCTTTTCTGTAAGGTACAATTTTAATAAGGTGTTACTCACCTTCCTTGTCCTCGAGCTGCTTCTTGGCACGGACGAGCTTGTTCTCGGACCGCTCGAGGCTTTGCTTCAAAGTATTGACCTCCGCAGTCAGTGCGGCAGAGGTCAGCAGCACAGCCTGCAATCCCATATTGACATATTTTTTATGGCTCCTGCGTATATCTTTTTAGATCCTCGGTCTGGCTTTTCTTACCGAACACCGAACCGAGCATCAGGGGCTACTGTCTATGCGGTACTATTTTACATATATCAAAATTCTTACCTCAAAGCCTGTTAGAAGGCTGTTGTAGGCTTCGGTCAGCCCGCTCTTAGCGAGCTGAACCTTCTGAATCACCGCACTCATAACAGTGCGGTGTTCCTCTTTGATGGAGGCGCCATTGAGCGCCTCCAGCAAGCTATCCGGCGCCTCCGGTTGGACGGAGGCTGCCGGCGTCGCGGTCTTGCCCTTCTTACGAAGGGGCCGCCCACCGGACTCCGGAGCCACTATGGGTTCTGGGGCCGAGTCCGGTGCAAAGTCCGGGAGGTTGTCCTGCGACACCTCTGGGGCCTCCTCCTCCTGGTGGGTCCCTTCCCGGGATCCCACCTTGGCATCGTCCGTATCACGGGGGGTGGAGGCGGTCGGAAGAGAATCCATATCCGACGCACCTAAGGACCCGCTCGACGAAGCGGGAAGATCATCCTTGGGCGGACTGCAGGGATGTATGCGGCATTAGAAAGACATTGGGTGGCAAAAAAGAAAAACCATGAAGTTATTCGGGAGTCCGGATACTTACGATCTCGCCAGGGGCTTGGCCCTGGGAGGCCAGTCCTCGTCGTCGTCACTGGCGTTGGCAGAGGAGTCCGGGGAAAGAGCTTTTCCCTTCTTGGACCCTTCGGCCTCCCTCGTTGGGGAGGCCTTCCTTTTCCTCCCTCCCCCCGCTGGGGGAGAGGCTTTCTTCTTCTCCTCCTCACCTTTGTGAGAGGAGTCGGCCTCGGAGTCGTCATCCGATAACACCTGAAAACGGGAACTCTTCCGAGTGCCTGTGGCCTTCTTCTTGGCCTTCTTCTCTGGCACCACGTGGGGTGCCGGAGCCAGCAGCCCCGTTAGGCGGGCGTCCGCTGGGTCCTCTGACAATGGGGCCGGACAGATAGTCTGTTTGGCCTTCGTCAGCCAGTCCTGTCAAAGGAAAGGGAGTTTAGATCCCGCATAGAGTCAAACTATGGAAAACAAGCGTCCCGTAAAGGACAAAATCGCTTACCTCGTCAGCCGGACGCTGCGAGCTGAATCCGCGATCTTCGGTACCGGATGCGGGAGCCTCGGCGCCCTTGAACGGCTCCTTCTAGACATCTTCGTACGTAGTGTCGAAGAGCCCGCTCAAAGTCTGGTGCTGCGCCGGATCGAACTCCCACATGTTGAAGCCTCGTCGTTGGCACGGGAGGATCCAGTGGATGAGCATGACCTGGACTACGTTGACAAGCTTGAGCTTCTTATCCACTAGCTTTTGGACACAGGCTTGGAGTCCGGTCAGCTCCTCCGAATCACCCCATGTCCGATCGCTCTCTTTCAGGAGGTGAGCCGTGTGGGGAGGCCAGATCTGAATTCGGGGGCCGCTGCCCATTCGGGGTCACGCGGCTCGGTGATGTAGAACCACCCCGATTGCCACCCCTTAATGGTTTCCATGAAAGTGCCCTCAAGCCAAGTAACGTTGGACATCCTGCCCACCGTGGCGCCTCCGCACTCCGCTTGGCTGCCCTTCACAATCTTCGGCTTGACACTGAAGGTCTTGAGCCACAAGACGAAGTGGGGCTGGATGCAGAGGAAGGCCTCACACACGACGATAAACGCCGAGATGTTGAGGATGAAATTCGGGGCCAGATCATGGAAATCCAGGCCGTAGTAGAACATGAGCCCCCGGACAAAGGGATGGAGTGGGAAGCCCAGTCCGCGGAGAAAATGGGTAAGAAATACTACCCTGTCATGGGGCCTGGGGGTCGGGATGAGCTCTCCCTCGTCGGGGAGCCGATGCGCGATGTTGCTGGATAAATATCCGGCGCTGCGCAGCTTCTGGATGTGCCCCTCCGTGACGGAGGAGGCCATCCACTTGCCTCCCGCTCTGGACATAGTTGGGGAAGGTTGAGGTGAGATGTGCGGACTTGGGCGCTGGAGCTCGAGTTCGCGGAGATGGATAAGCCAAGGAGGAAGAAGGCGCAGGTAAAAGGGTTGGATCTTTATCCCCTTATATGGGCGGACACAAACATGCGTCCCCACCGGCCTGATAAAACTCGCTTATCCCCCAAGCACCGCAATCAATGGCGCGGTTGGGTTACCCACGTCCGTATTGATGGGAATCCCGGAATAAGGGGAACACGATCTCTGCTTCGACAAGACGTGCCAAGGAAACCGCTTCGCTAAACGCGCTGAGGTGGTACAATAAAAACAATTCGAGTAAAGGCTTGGTAGTGGTGTGACGTCACGCCACGAAATACGTCAGCAGATTGAACTTGTGTAAATATTATTCTCTCTACGGTGGTATGTGGAATTTATTTTGCAGAGCCGGACACTATCCTGGTGTTCACAATCTTCTATAAATTATTCGGAGGAGGAGCCCGCCTTGCAATGCCGAAGACAATATGCGCACCGGACTCGTCGTCATTGAAGCCTGGTTCAGGGGCTACTGAGGGAGTCCTGGACTAGGGGGTGTCCGGATAGCCGAACTATCATCATCAGCCGGACTCCAAGACTATGAAGATACAAGATTAAAGACTTCGTCCCGTGTCCGGATGGGACTTTCCTTGGCGTGGAAGGCAAGCTTGGCGATACGGATATGTAGATCTCCTACCATTGTAACCGACTCTGTGTAACCCTATCCCTCTCCGGTATCTATATAAACCGGATGGCTTTAGTCCATAGGACGGAGAACAATCATACCATAGGCTAGCTTCTAGGGTTTAGCCTCTTTGATCTCGTGGTAGATCTACTCTTGTAACACACATCATCAATATTAATCAAGCAGGACGTAGGGTTTTACCTCCATCAAGAGGGCCCGAACCTGGGTAAAACATCGTGTCCCTTGTCTCCTGTTACCATCCGCCTAGACGCACAGTTCGGGACCCCCTACCCGAGATCCACCGGTTTTGACACCGAAAGTGGGGTTGGGGCAAAGACTAGAACCCTCAAACCCAACCCTTATAACAGAATATTCTGTTATAAGGGTTGGGTTGAGGGTTCTAGCCTTTGCCCCTGTTTTTCAACCCTTAAAAGTATAAAAAATGGCCAATTCTCAACCCTTAAAACTGGTTTTAGATTTAAGGGTTTAAGGGCTCTACTAGACATGCTCTAAGCTTGGCAAGAGGATTGGGGCTGCCACCACGATCTCGGCCTCGAATTCGTGCTCATTGTAGGCAGAGTAGAATCCTACTGATAAAATGCTTCTTGGCATGTAAAAAGTTTCAAAACAAATTGCAGTGGAACTTGCAGTGTTGCTGATTTTGTGGGTTCATCAGTGATGCCTTCTAGAGGAGGTTCGGGTTTAGCTAATGCACATAATTATAAGCTACCTACATGATGCAATTTTTCTTCTTTTTTTTCATGTAATTCCACAGGATTAGACACATAGCTTTGATGCTACGCATGAATTTAATTAGGAGACTGCAATATGAGTTGCTCTTTGCTGTTGGTTTTCATGTAAGAACAAAATCAAGTCTATTCTTTTTGTGCCTTTATTTTCAGTAGCCCTTAACAGTTCATTAATCATGTCCTGAATGTTTAGTTGTTACTCCCTCCATTCCAATTAAGCGTCACTGATTTAGTACAAAGTTGTACAAAATCAGTGACACTTAATATGGAACAGAGGGACTACCAACTTAATCTACACTCTGCTTATGTACTCCCTCCATCCAGAAAAGAATGTATCTAGCACTAACTTGGTGCTAGATACATTCATTTGAAGGACAAGCTTTTCCGGATGGAGGGAGTAATACATATTTTGTTTTATTATGTCTCGTCTTTAATCTGCCCATTGTGAATAGCTTATAAAACAATCCCTTGAAAGAGATATTTCTGAATGGAGTCATGAGGCGAAGTAAACAATGGGTTTCTGGGTTAAAGCAAAGAGCATTATAAATGAAAAAGGTAAATTTGTATCTAATGATCACACTATTTTCTATTGTCATATAGCTGCTGCTTTTTCCATTGTCCGATAAATGAAACAGTTTTCTCAGGAAAGGGTGTACATATCTGGCAGTATAGAGTTGCTCCTATAGTTGTATTACTGAACGTGTGAGAGAGCCAAGTGCTCATCTACTAGTGCGTGGGTGTGGCTGAGTGTTGTGGCCTAGTGAGTGCTTGGGCATGCATGCTTATGAGCATGTGCCCGTGGGTCTCCATCCTCCTGGATGGATGGATGTGAGCTAGCTTATATAGTGGGCTTATATAGTGGGGGCTAGCTTGGCATGTAAGTTATGTAGGCATGGGCATGAGCTTGGGGTGTAAGCTACAACATGTGGCTTACATCACAAGCTATGCTTTCTTGAGAGCTAGGCTAAGTTTTGTCCCTGAGGCATTTTATAAATCAATGCCTGGGGGACAAAGTACACTGCAGATGATGTCGCGCGTGATGAATGAACAACGTATGCTTTATCAGCAACAGTGGTCGTAGTATGGCCGTCTTGTCTGTGTCACGTCAGATGGGACGCCGTAGTTGACTTCGCGTAGCAGGCCGGCTGGAGCAGCCGAACAGGGACCCGGCCGGGCGGCCGGGTTGAGGAGTTCAGTCGGGTTGAGGGACATGGCTGGGTTAAGCAACCCGGCCAAGTGCAAGCCGGGTTGAGGGGCGTTGCTGGCCCCAATGTTTTTGAAGCGTCGTTTGCCGTCTTGGGCCTACCCGGGGGTCATCCCCCCGTCAGTAGCCTCCGAGCCTCCGGGCAACTTGAAAAAGTTGCGCGGAGGGTTTTAGCGGGCATCGATGAAGCAGTAGATGTCGATGACGGCCGGCTGCGGACGACAGTCGGCGCGGCTTGCTTCCGGTGGGGGCGCGCGAGCGCACCCACTGGGTGTAGCCTCCGAGTCTCCGGGCAACTTTGGAAAAGTTGAGCGGAGGTTCTTGCCATTGTTGAAGAAGCCGACAGTGACGTCGAGGGCGTCGGGCGCGGACGCGGAGTCCGCCGGCTGGAGGGCCCGGGGCCCCGTCGGACGTGGACGCAGAGTCCACCGACTGAGTGGGGGCGCGCGAGCGCACCCACTGGGTGTAGCCTCCGAGCCTCCGTGCAACTTTGGAAAAGTTGGGCGGAGGGTCTTTGTTGTTGTTGATGAAGACAACGGTGATGTCGAGGGTGCCGGGCGCGGACGCGGAGTCCGCCGGCTGGAGGGTGCGGGGCCCTACTGGACGCGGACGCGGAGTCCGCCAGCTGAGTGGGGGCGCGCGAGCGCACCCACTGGGTGTAGCCTTCGAACCTCCGTGCAACTTTGGAAAAGTTGGGCGGAGGGTCTTTGCTGTTGTTGATGAAGCCGATGGTCATGTCGAGGGTGTCGGGCACGGACGTGGAGTCCGCCGGTTGGAGGGTGCGGGGCCCTTCCGGACGCGGACGCGGACTCCGCCGGCTGAGTGGGGGCACGCGAGCTCACCCACTGGATGTAGCCTCCGAGCCTTCGTGCAACTTGGAAAAGTTTGGCGGAGGGTCTTTGTTGTTGATGATGTGGACAGGGGCGATGGAAACGCCGGTTGCGGCCGGCGTCGGGCCCACAACCCGCGTGTAGCCTCCGAGTCTCCGGGCGAGGAGGGGGTTCCCCACAGCGATGATCATGCAAAAGACAAAGTTAGTCTGCGCATATATATCAAATGTTTGCTTTCAGCATTGTAAGTTTTATGCGGAGGGTGCCGACTCGGTTTCGTTTGAGCCCCCTTCAGTCTTTTTCATGTCCCCTCTGCTCTTTGGCTTTGCCTCTTGTTAGCTAGACAGCTCGGAGCTGGCCTCTAGCTGTTACGAAGAGTGGCCGCGGAGTGGAGCGTACAGTACTCAGACTACAGGAGCAGATTCGACCGAGTAGATACTCATAAAGGAAACGGATGGGTTGCCCAAGCCGTCTTCTCCCGATCTTTTTTGCGTGGGGTGACCTCCAGCTTTTGCTCTCACTTGCCGGACAGCCGCGCTGCGGTCTGTGGCTGAGAGTGGGCCTTCGGTACCGTATGCGCTACTAAGCCATCTGCGGGAACAAATGTATCGGGCCGAGCAGCCAGCCTCCGGGCTGAGACTAGCCGACGCCAGGGCGAACAGTGATGCAACTGTAATAAAGGCGGAGGTGGTCCCCGAGGGTTGCTCGGGATTATCCGTGTTTGCGCGTGGCACAAAAGTATGCAGGTGAGGAGCTCACATTGATTTTCATGTAGACGAGGTGGAGGTTGTCGATGACAGCTGGCGTGGCTTGGCGCTAGCGTGCCGATACACCCACTAGGGGTAGCCTTCGAGCCTCCGGATACTTGAAGGGGGGTCCAGCTGGTCGGGTCCGACCGAACAGGTGTCGAGGCGGATGAGCGGCTGGGTTGGCTTACGGCATGTACAATGATCGATAAGGTAGCCTTATCTTAAATCTTGCATGTAATTTAGAGATGACAAAAACATGTCTACAATGGGTCATCTCTTAGCCTTATCTTCAAAAACTAGTTATTCCTAAAAACGTGGTGAGACATATTGTGCTAAGAGATCATCTCTTGCCTTCTCTTAATTAAGAGAAGACAAGCCTTCTCTTATGATTTCTCTCTCCTCCACCTTATCATTTATCCTACGTGGCATTGCTAAGATAGAACCATTGTACATGCCCTTAGCACAGCTGGCGAGACGTCGAGGCCGACAGGACAGTCGATGGAGCGGCGTCGCGAACGGACGGAGGCCTCTAAGCCTTCTTTTTGTTCTTTTTTTCTTTTTCTCTCCAGCTAACCTGTGCAGCTGGACTCACATTGTTTCTTTCTTCTTCTTTTTCTCAGTTGGCATCTCTTTCACTTCCTGAGTAGTCGGCAGGAGCGCGACGGCGGCAGCCGGCGTCCGGGTCGCGGTGAAGCCGGCGGCCGGATTGCGGCGGAGACGGTAGGCGGCGGAGCTGGCCGTCCGCATTGGCGGGGAAGGCAGGCGGCGGAGCCGGGCGTGCGGGTTGGCGGGGAAGGCAGGCGGCGGAGCCGGCCGGCCGGGAAGCCGGCGAGCGCGGGAGCCGACCGGCCGGGTCGTGGGAGTCGGGATGGTGGAGGAGGCCAGGCACGGCTGTGCCCGGGGCGGACGGGGCTGGAGGCGACCCGGCGCGGGCGCGCGGGACGGCGAGCCGGAGTGGCTGGAGGTGCGAATGCAGCACGGCGGATTAGGGTCGCGAGGCGGCGACGGGAAACCGGCCCGGGGCCGGCACGCGAAGGCGGGGGCGACGGGATGCGGCCAGGACCGTGAGAGGTCGGTCGTGGATGGAGGCGGAACCAGTGTGGCGCGCGCGTGAGGCATCCAGGCGAGGCGGGGCGAAGCCGGCACGGGGGAGGAGCCGAAGGCCGGGGCACTGTCAACCCGGCGATCGCGCGGTTGAGGCGAGGGGCCGCGGGCGCTACCATGTGGCGACCCGGCGGCAGGAGTCGGCCCGGAGCAGCGGTTGGCTGGAGGCGGCGACGCGAGGCCGACGTGCGGGAGGCCGGCCTGGCGAGGCGGACTCACGGACACGGAGCCGGGGAGGGAAGGACTCGGCGCGGAGGATGGGAAGCTTGGCGTGGCGACCGAGTCGGGCGGAGGAGCCCCTCAGGGCCAGCGGCGTGAGGAGGCGTGGAGCCAGCAGGGGTGGCCGGGAAGCCGGCCAGCGCAGGGCGGAGCCGGCACCGTCCGCAGGTGGAGGCAACTCGGCGGGGACTCGGAGCCTGCCGGGAGCACGGAAGCGAGGCCATCGGCGTAGGCGGAGCCGGCCAGGGCGAAGCCGACGGGCGCGGGGCGTCCGGCCGGAGCTGGCGAGGGCGTCAGCGGCACGGACAACCCGAGCAGAGACCATGCAGGGGAGCTGTAGACAGGGGCGGGGACGCGACACTCGAAGCAGAGAACGGTCAGAGATGTGGGCGCGCGGCAGAGGCGCCGGGCCAGAGCTGGGTGAGGCGAGAACCGCGGCCGTGGACGTGGAGGTTGAGGAGGGAGCGGGATCCCGAGTGTCGGTTTGCTAGCGCATAAGAGCATCTCCAACAGTCGCTGAACGCGCCGCGCGCAAAAAATGGCTTTAGCGTGCGCCCATCGCCTGGTTTGGCACGGCGCGCAGCGCCAGCTCCAGTAGCCGCGCTAAAATGCAGCGCGCGTGCGCCGCTCCAGCAGCCGCACAAAAAATTGCAGCGCGCGCTCATTCTACAAACTGGATGTAGGCATTGGAAGCATAGAAACTAGATAGATTGCATAAGATTTTAAATGATACAAAGGTATTTTACATCGGAAACATAGATTGCATAAAATAAAAACGACAAACGATAAAAAACTAAATAGATAGCATAAAAAACTACTCTAAGTCGCTATCATCATCATCACCATTATCATCCTCGGCGGTGTCGTCCGAGGTTGATAGCCATATGTCCAACCAACGATCATCGTTCTCCGTAAAGAACGACCTCCCACCTGCTGCAACGAGATCGGACTGCATGTTCGCCAACGCCTTCCGTCGACGCCTGTCCAACCGCGCCTCGCGGCGCCTTCGCGTGTCCTCCTCGCGACGCCTTGCCCAGTAGACTTGCTCGTAGGCGACGTCCTCCGGGTGGCGCCGGCGCCACTCCGCCATGACCCGCTCGTCCTCCTGGACGACGAGGAGGCGGCGCTGCCGCCCGGCGTGCTCCGCACGGTCTTGTGCCGTGTTCAGACGAGGTGGCGGGGCGACGTCGAGCGCCTGCTGGAGCGTGTACACATCTTGGAAGTTCATCTGGCCGCGCGGCCGGCCTAGGCGCCACGCCGCCGCGTCGTACGCGCGGGCGGCCTCGCGCGCCGTCCCGTACGTGCCGAGGCCGAGCCGGAGATCGCCGGAGCGTATCTCCGCGTAGTAGCTGCCGTTAGGGCGCAGGCGGACGCCGCGGTAGCCGGACGCTCCTCGGTGGCGCGGCGGCATGGCGGGGCGCTGGGGCGGTGGAGGTGCGTCGGTGGCGGGGCGCTGGAGCGGCGCGTGGCAGAGAGGGAGAGGAAGAGGAAAAGAGGAGGCGTGGAGAGGCGCGTGGCGGGCGCCGCACTTTATAGGCGTGCCGGAAGCGCTGCGCAAAAAATGAGACGCGAACTGGTGCCTTTTCGCATGCGCGCGCGCAAACGCTTCCCGCGCGCGTGATTATCCCGCCACCGCTGGAGCGCGGCAAAACGCCCCCCGCGCGCTAAAAGCTGCGTTTACCGCGCGCGCGTCGTTTCGCGCGGCCGTTGGAGATGCTCTAACCATTGTCATACGGGAAGTGTCTGACTATACTCTGGGTAGTGCATAGCTATTGTCTGGGACGTGCTTGGGTAATGTCTGGCTTTTGTCTGGCCGTGGACGAGCTTGAGCTCAGTGTATGGAGGAGCGACCGCATATTCTGACCGGAGCTAGACGCACCGCGTAAGGGAGCGGAAGCGAGCAGAGCATGAATGGATGCGGGCATGCAGCTGAGTGAAGCGAGGCGGAGCAGCGCGCACGTGTGCGGACGGAGGCGGCGAGGAGCAAGAGCCGGAGCGGCGAGCGCGCAGACTGAAGGCGAACGATGACGACACATCGCCCCGTACGGTCGTGCCGGGGGCATGTTGATGTAAAGTCCCGAAGTGCTACCGGAGCGACGGTGCGACGCTGCAGTGACGATGACGAAGATGGCAAGGCCGACGATGAGGACGCGCCGCTCCGCACGGCCACCCCGGGGCGAGTTGATGTTGAGCTCTCGAGTGCGACCGGAGAGACGGCGGCGATGTCGCGGCGGAGATGACGAAAATGGTCCTGCCCGGACCGCGGTTCCGTGACAGCTTGCCTCACGGTGGGCGCCAACTGTCGTGGTTATCTCGCGGGCGGGTTCGCGAGACGACAGATGCCACGAGGTGGCTTCTGATGAGGGCAAGACTGCTTTGGAGGTCAAGGGACGGGATTGGCCAAACAATACGTGGTGATTATCCAGGTTCGGAGCTCTCCGAAGAGATAATATCCCTACTGCATGTCTGAATATATATGCAGTGTACATATCTGGCAGTACAGAGTTGCTCCGAAAGTTGTATTGCTGAATGCGTGAGAGAGCCAAGTGCTCATCTACTAGTGCGTGGGTGTGGCTGAGTGTTGTGACCTAGTGAGTGTTTGGGCATGCATGCGTATGAGCATGTGCCCGTGGGTCTCTATCCACCTGGATGGATGGATGTGAGCTAGCTTATATAGTGAGGGCTAGCTTGGCATGTAAGTTAGGTACGCATGGGCGTGAGCTTGAGATGTAAGCTACAACGTGTGGCTTACATCACAAGGTATGCTTGCTTGAGAGCTAGGCTAAGTTTTGTCCTTAGGGCATTTTATAAATCAATGCCCGGGGGACAAAGTACACTGCAAATGATGTCGCGCGCGATGAGTGAACAGCGTATGCTTTATCAGCAACAGTGGTTGCAGTATGGCAGTCTTGTCTGTATCGCGTCAGATGGGACACCGTAGTTGACTTCGCGTAGCAGGCCGGCTGGAGCAGCCGAACAGGGACCCAGCCGGGCGGCCGGGTTGAGGAGTTCAGCCGGGTTGAGGGACATGGCCAAGTGCGAGCCGGGTTGAGGGGCGTTGCTGGCCCCGATGATTTTGTAGCGTCGTTTGCCGCCTTGGGCCTATCCGGGGGTCATCCCCCCGTCAGGGATGGCCGGCGGCGGTGGAAGACTGGCGGTGGGGGTGGTTCAGGGGAGGGCGGGACGGCAAGGTGGTCGCGGGAGTGCCGCCGGCCGCGGGCGACGGGGCCGGCGGTTAGGGCTGGGCTGGATCGGCGGGTGAGAGAGAGGAAGAAGATCTGCCAAAGGTTGAAGAAGAACAATGTCTATTGGATCTTAATCGAACGGTTGATATAGGAGAAGGAGGATCGATTGACCGTTTTATGTTTTTCAGGCGATTGACGTGTAGCCTGTCCCATATTTTATTACGTGAATGACAAATATAACTTCAATGTATAAAGAGGATATGACATATAATAGTTCCACGTGTTTCCTATGAAAATTGGTTAACCTAATTTTGCTCTCTAGATGGATGTTGCTCCATGGTGTTCAGTGAACATGCTTGCTGCTATTTTCGATTGATGGGTTTGTAGCTGGTACTGACTGTCACATTTCTTTGGTCCTATAAAAGCTAGAAACTTCATTTCTGTCCTATGGTAATGTGCCACAAATAACTGATGTATATGTTCAGTTCTGTATGCAGATACTTCTTTGTATCTCGCTTTCAGTTCTTCATTATGGACCAATGGATTATGTTTTTCGTTCCCTTTCCTTGAGAAATGGGCCTTGGTGTTCACATTTTCCCCCATCATCTTAATCTTGAATAGATAAATGTCGAGCATAGTCCAATCTATAATAAAGCTAATATCTGTTAGTGTTAATCTGGAGTGCAGTAATTACTTAGCTGTCACTGACACGAGTTTAGTTGTTCAAAACTTCAAATGCTTCTCAAATTTTGCCTCTAGCTAACAAGATTAGCATATGTTTTGGCATTCTCTCTAGGCAAACATTAGAAGAAAGAAGTTCTTTTTAAGAAAATGAGGTTTACCTCCGGCCTCTGCATCAATTGATGCATACGACCATATTATAAAAAAAAATGTAACAAGGTCTTAAGTTCCAATGCAGCCCATAAACCGAGCAAAGAGAAAAATAAATCTGTAACGTGCCACATTCGGCGAAAACGCTCCATATCCAGCGATGAAAAATAGACTACGATGCCTACACACCTAGCCTATTATTAACTCGCCATCCAAATCGGCTGAAGATAGCCCGTGCTACCCTCTTCCAGCGGTTGCACCCAATATCCAAAGGCTCCCTGAAGTCCGCATGAGTGAGTAACGGCCACATACGGATCCAAGCAGTAGCTCTGCGGATGACCTGCAAAAAATTAGCAAAGTTTGTCCCATTAAAGATCATATCATTTCTCGTGTTCCATATAGCCCATAAAAGTGCACATATCCCTATCCGAATATATTTAGCTATGTGTTTATCCACTCCATTAAGCCACGTCCCAAATAACGTATGCTCGTTGGGGGATGAATGTTAAAAGCTATATGGATTGATCTCCATAACACTTGTGCAAGCATACATCGGAGAAAGAGGTGTTTAATCGATTCATTTTGGTCACAAAAATAACATTTGTAGTTACCAACCCAATTTCATTTTAGTAAATTATCTTTGGTCAAAATCACTCCTTTGTGACACTAGTAGAAAAGGGGGCATTGGTCCAGGCTGGGTCAGCTCATTAGTCCCGGTTCAATCCAGAACCAGGACCAATGGGGGCATTGGACCCGGTTCGTGAGCCCCGGGGGCCGGCCGGGCCACGTGGGCCATTGGTCCCGGTTCGTTTGGGCCTTTTGGTCCCTGTTGGTGGGACGAACCGGGACCAATGGTCCTCGCTCCTGGCCCACCATTATTGGTCCCGGTTGGAGGCACGAACCGGGACCAAAGGTCGCCCATTAGTCCCGGTTCATACCACCAACCGGGACTAAAGGGTTGGTCCTCGTTGCGGCCAGAGTTTAGTCCCACCTCGCCAACTGAAGGGGGCTCACACCGGTTTATAAGCCCTCCCTCTCTGCCTTGTTGAGCTCCTCTCAAAATGAAAATAGATGCCCTTATACAGGAAATTTGACCTGAATTCATACTGAATTTCTCTGAAGTTAGTAGAAATTTATTATGAATTTAGGTTGAATTTTCTCTATAAGCGCATCTATACTCATTTTTTTAGTAAAGTTAATCACAACTATTTTTTCTTCTATTTATTTCTGAGTAGTTTTTTATATAGTTTTTTTTCTTTTCTGCTATATTTATTTTTTTTCTATTTTCTTTCTATGTGGTAATAAGTCATTAAAAATAAGCATCTATGCTCATTTTTTTAGTAAAGTTAATCACAACTATTTTTTTTCTATTTATTTCTGAGTAGTTTTTTATATAGTTTTTTTCTTTTCTGCTATATCTATTTTTTTCTATTTTTTTATGTGTGGTA
>NC_041391.1:166094217-166095679 GCF_002162155.2 Triticum dicoccoides | reverse complement strand
AAGCATCTATGCTCATTTTTTTAGTAAAGTTAATCACAACTATTTTTTCTTCTATTTATTTCTGAGTAGTTTTTTATATAGTTTTTTTCTCTTCTGCTATATTTATTTATTTTTCTATTTATTTCTGTGTGGTAATAAGTCATTAAAAATAAGCATCTATGCTCATTTTTTTAGTAAAGTTAATCACAACTATTTTTTCTTCTATTTATTTCTGAGTAGTTTTTTATATAGTTTTTTTCTTTTCTACTATATTTATTTTTTTTCTATTTATTTCTGTGTGGTAATAAGTCATTAAAAATAAAAAAGAGGTGCAATGCTAGTTAATTCGCTTCAAGCCTTTCGGAATAGTGTAAACTGCACTTCACATAGCTCCGTGCAGTCTACCCTATTCCTCAAGGCTTGAAGTGAACCAATGTGTAGGTGAGCATTGAGTCTCTTCTTCATTGTTTCTGCACTCAAGGCTTATAAAGAGCTGCAAGTGCCTCTCGCTTGGCGAGGTGGGACTAAAAAAACAGCTGTAGAAAGAATCAACTAAAAAAGAGCTACAGAAAATAAATAAGTAATTAGACGGGTCCATTGGGTTGGTGGCTCCAACCGGTCCCAATGCCCCTCTTTAGTCCCGGTTGGTGGCACCAACCGGGACCAAAGCCCTCTGCTTCCCGCCCTTTGGGCTGCTGAAAAGAGGCCTTTGGTCCTGGTTGGTGGTACCAACCGGCACTAAAGAGGGCATTGGTCCCGGTTTGTGCCATGAACCGGGACCAAAGCCTTTGCTATATAAGGAAAATTTCAGAACCGCATCCCCACTTCGATCTCTCCACCTCCTTGATCTCTCGACGCCGCGCGCCGTCGCCTGCCGCCACTTCGCCGTTGCCGCCCTGCCCTGACGCCGTCGCCACCCCGCCCCGACGCCGTCGCCGCCCCGCCTCACCCCGATGCCATCGCCGCCCCGCCCCGTCCTGCCGCCCCGGCCAGCGCCGCCCCGACGCTATCGCCGCCCCGCGCCGCACCTCACCGTCGCCGTCGACCTCGCCGTGAGCAACTTTTTATGATTTTTGTTAGATTTTTTTAGATTTTTTTGTAGTTTATAGATTTTTTTGGTGATATTATTGTTGAATATGCATGTTTGGTGATATTATTGTTAGTAGATTTTTTTGGTGATATTTAGATTGTGTTAGTAAGTACTAGTTTATTTTTTTTGGTAATATAATTAGTTAGAAAAATACTAGTTAGTTAGAAAAATACTAGTTTATTTTTAGTAAGTACTATTTTATTTTATTTATAGTAAGTGCTTCATATATAGTTGAACTAGCTAGTTGATTTAATAAACTAATTTATTTTACTATATATAGAAGTAGTTTGTAGTAAGTTCTACTTTATTTATTTATAGTAAGTGCTACTTTATTTATTTATAGTAAGTGCTACTTTGTTTTTAGTAAGTACTACTTTATTTATTTATAGTAAG
>NC_041391.1:166073286-166093855 GCF_002162155.2 Triticum dicoccoides | reverse complement strand
TTAATAAAACTACTTTATTTAACTATATATAGAAGTAGTTTGTAGTAAGTGCTACTTTATTTATTTATAGTAAGTGCTACTTTATTTATTTATAGTAAGTGCTACTTTGTTTTTAGTAAGTACTACTTTATTTATTTATAGTAAGTGCTTAGTAGTTGAACTAGATAGTTGATTTAATTAATAAAACTACTTTATTTAACTATATATAGAAGTAGTTTGTAGTAAGTGCTACTTTATTTATTTATAGTAAGTGCTACTTTATTTATTTGTAGTAAGTGCTACTTTGTTTTTAGTAAGTATTACTTTATTTATTTATAGTAAGTGCTTAGTAGTTGAACTAGATAGTTGATTTAATTAATAAAACTACTTTATTTAACTATATATAGAAGTACGTAGTTCCCGCATCGACGTCGGCGATGCATATCCCGCATCCTCGTTGTCGTCGACTCGGCAGTGGAGGCCTGCTTGATCAGGGCCATGTTCGGGATTGGGCTCCGCCGGGCTGGTATTGGGAGGTGCTACCTTCTGGGGGACGTAGGTTGGTAAGGAGGCAACCCGTTGTTGACCCGATCCTTGTTTGGTGGCGGTCGCGTGGGCCAGTGACGGTGCCGAGGCTTCCGGACACCGCGGAGGTGGTACGTCACCGTGTCAGCGAGTAGGAGGAGCACGTCCGTCGTTACATGGTTGCGTTGGAGGGAAGGTTCGACAATACCTGGCAGGTTCTTCAGGGATCTCACTGGAGCTATGATCATGTGATCGTTCCTTATCTTTGGGTGTCCACCGCCCGCGACGATACCCGTCGGGCGCTACGGTTCTAGCTGTATTAATTAGCGATGCTATATGTATGATAGTATTCGAGGAGTATTCGACGATGTACGGACACAAGAGATGATGTACTTTTGGTTATAATTGAATGCATGTTAATTTGAATACTACTTTATTTTACGATTTGGTTTTGCTTATTGAATGCAAATATTGGAAAAGTACTCCTACTTTGAATGCTAAAATTGAAGAGCACTCTATGCAGAAATCTAGGAGCCCCCTCCATCATCCATGCCGTCGTGGGGGTAGCTTCTCCTTCATTCCCGTGTGCTAGACAATTTGTTGTAATAATGCACTCGGGAATGAAAGGAGGAGCTACGTACCATCACCGATAGTCAACCTGTGATTAATAGTAATGATCTAATTTAGGTTTTCTAGTACATATATTTAATATTTTAATTATAAACTTAGGCCGGAAATGTCGTACTCGGACGATGAAAACCGCCCGGGGGAGTGCGACTGGTGCCACGACGACCGAGGTATGTGCGACAGGTTCATTGAGCTGGACGAAGATCGGCGCTTCAGCATTAAGCTCGAAGAGACCTTCGATGTTCATACGGTACACAACGACGATAATAGTTTTTTCGTAATTAAGCACGACTTCAGCTATTTTAACGTGTATTTTTCATCTTTTCCAATTCGACTAGCTTATCTCATGCTTTGCAAGACGCTATGTCTTGGAGAGGATGGGTTTTGAAGACCATGAAAGTATGGAAACCAAAAAAATTATCCTAAGTACCCATCATGGTGTGGATTTTCAAGTAAAGCTGTACAATGCTCAGAGTGTAACCCATTTTGGTTGCAAAAACTGGGAAGCACTTTGCAAGATGTATGGTTTTGATGAGGGTATGCTTGTCACCATGGATCTTGGTGATCCTACAATCGCGCAAGAGAGACCTTCGATTTTCGTCCTTGTGGATACACCTCCAATTCTTCCCCCATGTGAGCTTAACATAATTATTAAGTAATTTATATTGTTTATTTCAAAATAGTTGACAACTTATTTCCATTGACAGCTTATTTTCATTCTTCAAAGAATGTGCGGAAGATGGTAGACAGAACCTACTACACCGAAGGCTCCAAATTAACTTATCAGGAGAAAAATCATCTGATCGCATTTTGTACTGATCTTGAGAATTACAATATCTACAATCAAACTCCTCAACATTATGGTCAATACGTGTCACTAGTGCACGTGTTGAACTACGGTAACTACCATGAAGATACCCTGGTAAGATTTTTTACTATTACGACATCCGTGCATCTTTTTGCACACTTCTAAAACTAGTACATCATTACTAACTACAAAGTTATTACTATGTTTTTCAACAGATAATCCCGAATGATTGTGTGCCTCATCTGATGTATACGCACGGTAGCCTTCATGTTTTGAACATACAACCAGGTCTACCTACGAATCTGAACTGTCCATACCGGGTTTCTAAAAGAAGTGGAGACATAACAATCAAAGAATGGAAAAAATGTATGGACAGTCGTAAGGAGCTTCTTGGAAGCAAAAAGCAGCGAAGGGCAAGAATTGGAGACAGGATGATCGTCATTCTTCATAATGAAGAGGCAGGGTCTATATTGTTTTATGCTATTTTACCTTAAGGGTGTTTAGGTCATGTCCTACCTGATACTGATGATCATGTGCTAAGAACAATTATGTAGGGTTGGGTTCGATGACTATGAGGATGATGATCGTATGACTTATTATTAATAACGAGTAGAAGTTGTATGATGATGCATGATTAGTAGGACTTGTTATTATATATGATGATGTATGATGCGAGCATGCATGAGTTATTATATCAGCGGGTGAAATAAACATATATAGCAGCAGCGTTGGTAAACCAAGGACGAAGATATAAGAGAGGCCACTTCTCTCTATTAGCTAGCTAATAACAACCTAAAAATAACCCCCAAATCCCCTAAAGCAGCCACTTTTCTAAAAAAAAACATGGAATTTTGGTCCCGGTTGGTGCCACCAACCGGGACCAAAGGCCCCCTGACTGGGCTCGGCGCACAGGGCCACATGGAGGCACATTGGTCCCGGTTCGTGTTTGAACCGGGACTAATGGGTGGATGTAACATCCCAATTTTCCTAAATTAGGATGTTAATAGATCATTCATATGCATATCATATTTTTATTGCATTATTTGCTTTTTCAGAATATTCAAATCATTATGCAACAAAAGGCAATTTATTTGGAGTGGAGATAACATGACTTCTCCCCTATTTAAAAAATGTTCATAATGTGCAGAATATTATTTCCAGTTCATTTGATATGTTCTGGTAATTTTTGTGATCTTCAAAATATTTTATTTGAGTGTTTTGTTGCTGTTTGTGTGGCCTATTGCATCAAAATTATTTTACAAAATTGCATTAGAGTTGGAACTAGTGTTCCTGTAGTTTATAGCTGTAGAGCTATTTTTACTGTGTGTCTAGGTATTTTTATTTAGAATTTATATTGTGTATTTTATTTTATTTATTTTTAGTTTTGCTGCTGTAGTTTTTGGTTTAAAACAAAAAAAAAGGAAAACGCAGCGCAGCGCCGCAGCGCACTGTACGGCCCAGCTCGCCGCCACGGCCCAGCAGCCTCCCGTTCGCCCGCAGCCCACTTCCCGCGAAACGGTACGCAGCAGCGCCGCCCGTGCCCGACCCGCATCGCCCGACCCGCGCCCCTGTTCGTCCCCTCCACCGAGCCGGACACCGCGCGCACGCACACCGTGGCCGAGCCCGGATCGATCCGGCGCCCTGTCCGACCCCGTGCACCCCTGGGACTCCCCGCTCGAGCAAAAGCCATCGGGAACCCTAGCGCACGCCCTCCCCTTTCTTTCCTCGCCTGCTCGAAGCCGCTGCGCCGTTTGGATCTCGCCGAAGAGCTCCGTCGTCCGCCGCCGTTCGCCGGGAAGTTGCGCCACCGTAAGAACGCGCCGAGCCCCACTTCCTGCTACGTTCGATCCGCCGCTCCACGACGCACTCGTTTTACCAATCGGGGTGACCTGCAGATCACCAGAACGACGCCGCCGCCGACTCCCAACTTCGCCGGAGCACCATCGTGGTTCACCTCGTCGCTGTCGCCTACAGAGGGAGCCCCGTCGCCGTTGAACACCACCACCACCTCCACCACTCACCGCCGCATCCTCCTGTCACCTCGCCTTCACCAGAGACTCGCCGGAGACGCGTCACCGCCGACGCCGACCGCCGCCGCCGTTTTCCTCTGTACACGGTGAGCACGCGCGCACAGGAGATATTCCAGCCAATCACGTGCTGCCACGTGGCCACCGCTACAGCGTCGCTACAGTAATTTCCAGCCAGGAGTTTTCTGTTGGTTTTTGTCTTTTTCAGTTTTGCAACTAAAACTTCCATTAGCTATAACTCCTAATCTGTATACCCAAATTAGGTAATTCTTTTTCCTTTGATCTCACAAAAACCAGCACTTTATCATAGTACCAACTTTGCACATGTTTGCACTGTTCAAATTTGAATTCGTTCGAATTTGAATTAAATCTTCCGGAGGCCGTATCTCTCAAACCGCTTATCAAATTCGAGTGTTTCTTTTTGTGTTGTGACCGTAGTGCAATTTAGGTGCTGTTAAGCTTCTGTTGTTGAGTTTTAAAATTGATTTTCTTGCTGTTGGTTTTATTGTGGTTCTATTCGTGTTCCGGTGATTGATTTGTTGAATTGTGTGAAACGTGTAGATTGTCCGGAGTGCGACGCGAGCTATTGTCAGGAGTGTGACTTTCTGAATCAGAACCAAGGCAAGTTACATGTTGATCATCCTTTACCTATTATTTTCTATGCATGTAGTTATATCACACTATAAATATCTGCATGTATAGGATTACTATATTATTTTGCTATATGCTGTTGAGCTATCTTCCCGTCTTTTGCAAATCGTGGTAGTTGTAGTTTGCTATGCTTTGTAGACGGGGGTGGTTCGTGTATACATTGAGTGTATGTGAGGATTATATATATATAACAATTGAGTAGTAACTCAGGATTTAACTCACCTCTGGGCGGAAGTGGTATTGCTTGGTGTTGAGGGAAGGCATCATGGGGTCTTGCACCTTTTCTAAGGCCTTGCGCCCATGAGAGTGCACCCTAAGTGGAATGCCGCCCAGGTTCAAAAAGATCAGACAGACTTAGTGACTAGTAGCTTCCATGTGCGGCCACTGGCTATATGGGCTCTGGCTTAGTTGATCAGTTGTTGGAACCCTTGCCCAGACAGTGTCGACAGATGTAGCTTATGTAGGTGGGATGTGGCCGTCAGGTGGTTAAGGGAACCTCTTCTGAAAGACTTCGTCTCAATCTTCGGATTGGGTCCAGTGGGTAAAGCGTACTAAACTCTGCAAAGTATTAAAACTAATCATGATTAGCCGTGCCCCCGGTTATGGGTAAATTTGAGCCACTATGCCATTATAGTTGTTGGATGATCTTGACAGATGTGACACTTAATAATATTTGTGGGCAACTTAATAAAAGGGTAGGTTGGAGTTGATTTTGCCAACTCAACCTTGTGTATTTAATTGTAGTAATAAAGAACTAAATAAAAATTTGTCTATTAGGTAGTTATTAGGATAAAATCAGCTTTCTGTAAAATAAACCCTCAAGCCTTCCTTTGTTTTACTATGCATATACATGTAGGTCTGCTATTATTACTCCTGTGTAACTTGCCAATACATTCAAAGTTTTGACCTATATGGCTGCAACGTCTCATGTTGCAGGATATTCAGACGAAGAGTAAGGTACCGTTAGGGTCGCGAGTCTGCACTCAGCATCGCCAGTGGGCTATGATGGGACTCATCGTTATTTGCTGCTACATTTCCGCTGTTTGATTGAATAAAGCTAGCCAAGTGCTATGCATATTGTTTTATTTTATACATTCTGGATCATACATTGTAATAAAATCCAATTTTTGTTCTACAGATGTCTCACTAAGGAATCTCCTTTTAGCCAAGTCCGCTAGACCTCTGCTATTCTAGAATATTCCTTTCATATTTCATCATGGAATGTTTTTTTTGTTTAATTTTCGCACTCCTACGTACCGCCGATGTAGGATAAACCTTCCACATCCAGGTTCTTTTTGGTTTATCCTTCACCTCCTCAGCATTTTGAGGATCGGCTTCAGGAGTAGTATCTGGCTTCGAAGGGGCCACATACCCCTCTGGCACCATATCTACCTCCTCGACTTCTAAGCCCTCTGTGGGGACTAAATCCTCACAAAGACTTTGAAGCGTTGTTACTCCAAGATCATTTATATCTGTTTCATTCATAGGTTTTACCGCCGCTAAATTTCGAACTAAATCTATAGCTCTGTTCATCTCTAACTCCAGAAGATCATTAATGGATTTTCTAGTTTCTATCATTACTACCAAGAGAAATCCCTAAGTTGTTGGCTTTATCAATAATTTCATCCTTAGAAAAATGCAGAATGGAACAACTTTTATTAACCGACATACCCGTCTGAGCTTCGATGTCCCGAAGCTTGGCGGCACTCATGGCGCGCCTCATCTGTATGTCATCTGCATCCGGTTGTCACCGGACATAGGATTTGGAATACCTCCAAAAGCGATCGCATCCTCCAGAGTAACTCCGGCCGAGCTGTGACCGCCTGCCGTATGCCCGACCGAGACCGAAGTGGTAGGAGATGGGACCGGTGCGGCGTCGATTGGGACATCAGACACACTGCTCGGGTGGCCCTCATCACCAACCACCGGGGACACCACCTGTGTCAAGCTGGTCGGTCGAGGCGACTGAAGGTGCGGAGTGGGTCGGGGCAAACCCAACCGGTCAGCTTCTGTGTCACCCTCCAACGCAGGAGGAGGAGTAGGCGCTACCATAGTCGGTACCTCAGGAGCAGCTTGCCACTCACACGGCGTCATCTGCGGTGGACTCTCAACCACCACCTACCTGTGATGCTCCTCAATCATCTCCAAGGGAAGACCATCGACAGAGTCCTCCATCTCCACACGGTCACTCCATAAGCGACTCGGCGCGAACATAGTATGAAACGAACCAAACCGGAGAGAAGCCGCCGGAGTGGAGAAGGAGACCGACCCCTTCTTTGTGCTTGGCTTAGCTGACGGTGTGGACTTTCCGACCGGTTTCTCCTTCCCACCGTGGTCCTCGGGATTACCATCCATTCCCTGTCCACCGCTACCGGCTCCACCATCTGTCATATCAACATCTGTGTCCCTAGTGTTATTATTTACCCGAGGAGCCTCCTCAACCGTAATATCAAGATCATAGGACACACCATCATAAGTCCATGGTACATAATTCGGAATATATTGCGCACCCACCACACTGACAAGCAGCCTAGCAGCTCCATGCAGACAAGTAAAAGGCATGTCTACCTTCTCTATTTTCCCTAACAGAGATCCGAGACTGGAGACAATAAGAAAATCATTAAGCAAAGTCTCCGGAACCCCTGAGATTTTGACCCATACCTTCTCCATCGCTATCCCCATCGGCTCAGGTTTTCTGCACTCGTCAAACTCAAGAACACACTTACTCCCGGGCACCTTACCGAGGCCACACTTAAGCAAGTGGTTAAGATCCTCTCTCCTAGGGAACTCCACTCTGTAAACCTGATCCTCCAACCTAACAGGAGACCAGTGAAAAGACTCAGAAACCAACCGTCTGAGCTGCTGACACACCTGTTCCTCTGTCAATGTCCCCTGAGTAACCTTGACCAAACCAAATTTCGAGCTCTCCGACGTAGGGGTCGCCGAGATCGTACGAGGAGTCTCGAAGAACATGAGCTTGTTGTTGCAAACACCATAAATAGTCACCACAGGCGTGGGTATCAACAGCTATGGATAGTCGCCAGATGAGTGTCCAGGCTTCAGACATATATCGCATAGCACCGCCTTGCAGTCAACCACAAAGTGTCCTGGCACCCCACAACGATAGCATGTCATTTTTTTCTTTCTTGCGAGTCGCCTTATTAGCCCTCACAATATATGTTTTGTCACTGCCTTTGTCGCTCATCCTATCTTTGTCATCGGAAGTCGTCGCGGCCGGAACGGACACCGCCGCCAATGCCGAAACCGCCGCCATCGCAGCATCAGGCAAAGTTGTCGTGGTAGAGGCAGTGGTCGCGGCTATCTTCGCTGCCCCACCGTCGGACTTTGCCGGTTTGATTGTCGGCTGCTTAGGGTAGACCTTGGGGATATATGGGCGACGCGGAGGGGGGTTACGACCTCCCCCTCCCCGACCACCCCGCTGACGATAGTGAGGTCCCGAAGCACGCTCAACGAATTCGCCGGTAGGAGGGTTGAAATTACGCTGCCACTGATTGTTGCCAAAACCTCTTCCTCCCCCGTCATTCCATTGGTTCCATCCATTGCGATAGCCCTGATAGCCACCGTCATAGCCACGAAAGAAGTATATGGAGATTATTGATATTTTTTAGCTGGTGTCGCATAAGCTATTTGTGAAACTTGACAGCTGCATAATTTTCTATCCTCACATGACTAGATGTTTGAGCTTTCTCCGCACTGTTGTGGCGCTGCAGTATGAAACGTGCATGACCTTGAGACACAAGCAACAACCTTGCCTCCTGCAACTTCAAACTTGGGCCGCCACCTGCGAGGAGAATGATTACCAAATGAAACTGCCTCCAATACGTGGAGATGGAGCCTAGGGGCGCTCGTGAGGGCGTTCAGGGTTCAACGGCGGAACCGCTGGCTTGCGCAGGTGATCGGCGGCGGGTGGGGGGAAGATTCTGGGCGTTGGCGACTGATGACGAGGAGGACGCAGAAGACGATGGGGCGGAACCGCCGGTGGAGTCGCCGCCGTCACCTTCACCTTCCGATCTGATCTGCGAGTTCTTTCATTCCGGGTACTCCGAAGAGGAAGTGGCAACTACGGTGGATCGGGTTGTACTTCCGGAGGATCTGGCTCGTGCGGGGCTGCAGGCCGGCGACAAGGTTGAGATAATCCGTCGAATAGTTCATCGGAAGACGTCGGCTTCGGCGCTTCGGCCATGGAAAGGTCCAATACCCAAGGTTAGTTTGCCGAAACTTACGGTTTTTGATTTGATTCGTCCGGAAGAATGGGTTACGGTAAAACGGAAGAAGAAGATGCGGAGTTCGCCCCGGGGTTCGAGATCACCGGCGCCGGCAGTGGCAGCTGCGGCGGCCGCGATTCAAACCTCGAGAGCGGCAGCGCTCGCTCGGCTGCTGCGTGCGGCTGGGCCGGAGCGTTCGGTTGCGACCGATGTGGGCGTTGGGCCGGATCAACATGGGTATGCGGCCCATGTTAGTTCTGAAGCCCATACCGGTTTTTCTATCGAGCCATGCACGTTCAATCATAGAGACTCGATCGCTCCTACGCCGTCAGTGGAAGGCGCTAGGGTTCGAAGGTCGGGGCGTCGTGGCTATCCTGTCTGCGGTGCTCGCCGAGCCAGGAGGATTCCACCGCTGCACGCGATGGCTGGCCGGGGGAATGCGCCTCCGCCCGCGGCAAGCGGCGTGGCAGGTCGGGGAGGAGCTGCTCCGCCGGTTCAGGGGTCTGGTCGTGGAGCCCCTCCGATCGGGCTTCGACCGTCTGCGCCGGTCGGGGGCGCTGTTGGGCGTGGTGGTGCGCCCCCGCCGCAGCACAACCGCAGTGCTCCGCCTCCTCCTTTGCGGCAGCCGGGAGGCAACCAAGTCCCCTCGACCCAGGGAGCCCGGGTCTCGGCGACGTTGCCGACGACGGCGGGTCGGGGCGGACTAAGGCCTGTGGCGCCGGTTCACCAGGGTGAGCATCGGCCCCCCTTCCGGTGGCCACTTCATCGGTGACTGCTGCGGTGGGTTCGACCGGGACCGAACCCGCGGCGCCGGGGATAGATGCGGCCGGCCGGGCGGGAGGATCAACCGAGTCTGGGAGTGTGCATCATGGTGGTCAGCAGCGGGCGTCACCGCATCATCTGGCCGTTCCGCATGCGCAAAACAGGATTGGGCAGACTCAGGCTCAGGGCGGGCAGGTTAACAACAATGGGGGTAAAAATGCTCCTCCACGAGGCAAGTGGGGTGATCACGGTTATGACGCATATGGTGTCGGTCAACATCGAGGTTCTTCTTCCACGGGAGGAGGCCGTGGGTTTGCATGGCAGAGCGACGGGTCGGCTGAGAGACCGTTTCTAGGCCCAGCTGGAGGCTTTGTTGAGGGGGCGTCAGGCCCGGATCACAGACAGAGAGGAGGGTTCCGCGGATACCGTGGCCGTGGTGGAGGCCGAGGGAGGTTTCGCCGGCCGCCTCCACCCAGGGTGGCTGACACTGCCGATGCGGTAATGGATACGGACTATGTTGCCCCGGAGTTACCATCCCAGGCTATGGAGGTGGTTAATGCTCTTGCTGTTGTTGATGTTCCTGGGACTGCAAAAGACACCGAGGCGGCTGACCGGGCTGAGGTAGAGCGGGCATCCAAGTATGCTCGTAAAAAAAAGAGGATGCTCTGTTACCGGTGCGGTGAGAAAGGTCATTTCATTGCGGAATGTGTGGCCCAACTTTGTGACTCCTGTGGCAAGCCGGCTCATGCGTCGGGAGAGTGTCCTTTTTTGAGGGAGCAGACTCCAGCTCTTACAGTCTACAGCGTGTACTGTGCTGAGCTTATGTTTTTTGAGTCAACAGCTGCGAGGGAGATTCCAGTTGATGCTCAGAGTCTCACTACTGGTTTAGTGAAGGTCACCCAGGGAGATGTCTCACAGGCTCAGATTGTGCAGAGACTGCAGCAGCTGGCTCCGGGTGATTTTCAGTGGGACCTTGTTTCTATTGAGGAGAGAGTGTTCAGAGTTGAGTTCCCTTCAGTTGAGGACTTGCAGCGATTGCTGAGCTTTGGGATGTGTAAGGTGCCAGGCTCTACTGGTATTTTAAAGTTTCATGAATGGAAGAAAGTTGAGCCTAAGGGGAAGCCGCTTACTCAGCTGTGGCTGCGTTTTTCTGGAGCGCCTTCTGAGGCTATGGCTGATGTTCGTGTGGTGGCTAGTTTGGGGAGGTTGGTTGGTAAGACGGAGAAGGTTGACATGGCGTTCACTCGAGCATAGGGGGTGGCCAGACTGCGAGTCAGTATTTTGGACATAGAGTATGTTCCGGATGTCGTCAATTGGACATATAGGGGAGAGGTATTTCCCCTTGACATAGAGTTTGAGGATGCGGAACTGTTTGCTGTGGTGGCCGTGGGTACTGATGTGGACATGCACGAAGGGGGAGGGGATGCTGCTGGATCTGGGGGACCGACTGAGGAGGCTGGACAGGAGTCCAACGGTTCGGGACCTATAGTTCAGGAGCCTGGGAACGGATCCGGAGTGGAGCCGTCTCACACTTCATCCACGCCTCATAACTCTTTGCGGTTTGGGTCCTTTCAGTCGTCGTCAGCCCCTCCTCGCCTGTGGAGTGATCGGGTTGACTCTGATGAGGCTTTTGAGCATTCGCTCCCGGTCTTGGACTTTGGACCGGCTCTTCGGCGTATGGATGGCGCTCGAGCGATGGTTGGGCGCGCGGTGGAGTCTCAGGGGTCGCCGGTGCTCCCAGGGCTGTTGGTGCCATCGAGCGGCCGGCAGGAGCTCGGCTTGGCTCTTTCTCCGAGGGGAGGGGTGTCGGGGCAGGCGGCCACGACTACCTCTCCTCCTACCTTGTCACAGGTGTCGACCCCTGTGGCGCCTGGGGTCGGTGTTGGTGATCCATCTCTGGGGCGGGTGGCCCTGGATGATTGCCTCTCGGGAGCTCTGCGGGTGGCGAGCCAGCCGGAGGCGATGGCCAGTGGGCTGGGGCGGGTGGCCCTGGATCCTCTTGTCTCGGCGGCGGCCGAGACGGCAGTGCTCTCGTCTGCAGGAGTGAGAGTTGGGGGGAGGGACTAGGGCAGGCGGCTCTGGCGCATCTCCCTTCTGGCTTCTCCCCCGACCTTCGGAGGTCTCCCCCCATCCGGTCCCCTCCGACTGCCATTACTCGGGAGGAGGTAATTGCGTTCGGGGGGATCCCGGACCCGGCTTCTCAGGGGAGACGGATGAGCTCACGTATCCAGGACCTACCGGAGGTGGATGACATTCAGCAGCGGTGCGCTATGCGGGCGGCCAAGCTCCGGGATGTGGAGGCCACTACTGGTATGTCAGTTAATTTATCTAATTCCATTTTGCACTTTTCTAAGGACGAGATTATTAATAATGCCAACCAAGTAGGGGTATCGCTTGGGAATGATAATTCTGAAATTTCAAATTCTATTAATGATCTCTTAGACTTGGAAGCGGAACGAGCCTTAGAAACCATTAGAAACCTGGCGGCTGTAAGACCTATGAATGATGCGGAAATTGATGCATTGGGGGTACGGGTGCTTGACAATTTCTGTGCGGATCTTGTTCCTCCGTCTGCGGAGTCTGATGAAGAGGAAGTCGGTGTGGATGAAGTAGTAACTGCACAACCGGAGCCTGGTTATGAGGACCGGGTTGCGGGAAATAACACTCCTAAATGTAAGTGGAAGCGGAAGGTGTATCCCGCATCCGCGGTACGTAGGAGTGCTAGGATTCGTACTGCTAAAAAATTCCATGATGAGCTATGAAAGGAATCTTCTGGAATAGCAGAGGTCTTAAGGACTTGGCTAAACATAGGTTTCTAGCGGAGGCATCTTTAGAGCACAGTTTGGACTTCATTGCGCTCTCTGAAACTGGTAGGGATAATTTTGCACCACAGTTTCTTAACACGTTGTCGGGAGGAGTGGAGTTCGACTGGCATTGTCTTCCTCCAAGAGGGAGGTCCGGTGGCATCTTGCTTGGTGTGAGATGTGACTCACTGGAAGTCCGGAGCGTTGTTATGGGTGACTTCGCGGTCAAATTTCGAGTCAGGTCTAAAGTTGATGGGTTTAACTGGGTTCTGGTGGCGGTCTATGGGGCCGCACAACCTGAGCTTAAACCGGAGTTTTTGGCAGACTTGGTTCGTATTTGCGGATCTGAACAACTTCCCATTTTGGTTGGGGGGGACTTCAACATCATTAGGAGGAGAGAGGAGAAGAATAATAATCACTTTGACGGCCGATGGTCTTTTATGTTTAATACCATCATTGAGAGCTTGGATCTGAGAGAGATCGAGCTTTCTGGTCGCCAATTCACCTGGGGTAACTCTTTACCCAATCCAACATATGAGAAGTTGGATCGGGTGCTAGCAAGTGCCGAATGGGAGCAGAAATTCCCTCTCGTCACGGTTCAGGCTCTCACGCGAGGGATTTCGGACCACACGCCTTTGTTCGTCGACTCCGGTGAACCAAGGCACGTGGGAAACAAAAATACCTTCTCTTTCGAAACGGCGTGGTTTGAACGAGAAGGTTTCCTGGATCTCGTAGCTAGGGAGTGGGCTACGGATACTGGGGGAAGATCGTCCGTCGAGCAATGGCAGAATAAGATCAGGCATTTGAGGAGCTTTCTACGGGGATGGGCCAAACACCTAAGTGGAGTTTATAAGATTGAAAAGGATAGACTCCTACATCTTATACGATCCTTAGATGTTAAAGCTGAATCTACAATTCTGCAGTCTGCTGAATTGTCTTGTAAGCTTGATGCGGAGAAGAGGTTGAAGGAACTTCTCCGTGAAGAAGAGCTGAAGTGGGCGCTCAGAGCAAAGGTTCGCAAAGTAATCCAAGGGGATGCAAACACTCAATTCTTTCATCTTATTGCAAATGGCAAACATAGAAAGAAAAGAATTTTTCAGCTAGAGCAAGATGAAGGCACAATTGTGGGTCACGATAATCTGAAGATCTACATCACCGATTATTATAAGCAGTTATTTGGACCGCCGGAGGATAGCGCGGTGTCCCTCGATGAGTCCAGGACTGAGGATATGCCTCAACTAACTGCTTCTGATAATGCTACCTTGATTGCACCGTTTACGGAAAAGGAAGTTTTCGATGCCATTACCCAGATGGAGAACAATAAGGCTCCTGGGCCGGATGGGTTTCCGGCGGAGTTTTATAAAAAATGTTGGCATATTATCAAGGGGGATCTTTTACCCATGTTTCATGACCTTTTTGCTGGACGGCTTCATCTATTTCACCTGAATTTTGGAACCATAACCTTGCTACCAAAGAAGACAGATGCTCTGAGGATTGAGCAGTTCCGGCCTATTTGTCTTTTGAATGTTAGTTTCAAAAATTTTACCAAGGTTGGGACGAATAGACTCACACAGATTGCGCATTCTGTGGTGCAGCAATCCCAGACTGCTTTCATGCCAGATAGAAACATCCTAGAAGGGGTGGTGGTTTTGCATGAAACGCTCCATGAAATCCACTCAAAGAAACTCGATGGAGTCATTTTTAAAGTGGACTTTGAGAAAGCGTACGACAAAGTTAAGTGGCCTTTCCTGCAACAAGCTTTGCGTATGAAAGGGTTCGACGAGGGCTGGAGGAGCCAGATTGAATCGTTCACGCAGAAGGGTAGTGTTGGTATTAAAGTGAATGACGACATTGGTCATTATTTCCAGACACACAAGGGCTTGCGGCAAGGAGATCCGATGTCCCCTATTCTGTTCAACATAGTTGTGGATATGTTGGCTGTTCTGTTAGGTAGGGCCAAGGAGGCAGGCCAAGTTGGAGGCTTGGTGCCTCATTTAGTTGATGGAGGTATCTCCATCCTGCAGTACGCTGATGATACTATTATCTTCATGGAGCATGACTTGGTAAAAGCGAGAAATATGAAGCTGTTGCTTTGTTTGTTTGAGCAATTGAGTGGGCTCAAAATTAACTTCCATAAAAGAGAGTTATTCTGCTTTGGTAGAGCCAAAGAGGAACAAGAATCCTATAAACAACTGTTTGGGTGTGGTTTGGGGGAGCTGCCATTCACATACCTAGGAATTCCTATACATCACCGTAGGCTTACGAACAATGAATGGAAGTGTATTGAAGATCGATTTGAGAAAAAGCTAAGCTGTTGGAAGGGTAAGCTCATGTCATATGGAGGCCGGTTAATTCTTATTAATTCGGTGCTGACGAGCATGCCCATGTTCCTTCTGTCTTTCTTTGAAGTACCGGTTGGGATAAGGAAAAGACTGGACTTCTATCGATCGCGTTTCTTTTGGCAGGGAGATGAGCTAAAAAGAAAATACCGGTTAGCGAAGTGGGATATCATTTGTAGGCCTAAAGACCAAGGGGGTATGGGGATTGAAAATCTCGAGGTCAAGAACCGATGCCTTCTTAGCAAGTGGTTATGGAAGTTATCTTCAGGAACTGAAGCCACTTGGGCACAAATCCTTCGTAATAAGTATCTTCAAACCAAAACTTTGTCTCAGGTCACGGGTAGACCGACTGATTCACCCTTTTGGAAAGGGCTAATGAAAGTTAAGCTTTCATTCTTTCAGAGGGCAAAGCATGTTGTTGGAAACGGTGCCAGCACGAGATTCTGGGAGGATTGTTGGCTCGGTGATACGCCCCTTGCAATCCAGTATCCGGCGTTGTATCGTGTTGTACAAAGGCGCGATGCTATGGTTACAACAGTTTTTCGTTCCATTCCACTTAATATTCATTTTAGAAGATCATTAGTGGGCAATCGTTGGGAACAGTGGCTGCATCTAGTTGGGAGACTCATGCAGGTCCAGCTTTCACAACAACCTGATAAACTGCGCTGGAACCTCACTAGGTCCGGAGAATTCACTGTTAAATCAATGTACGTTGCTGTTATTAATTCCAGCTCGATCCCGACCTCCAAGCATGTGTGGGATGTTAAAGTTCCTTTGAAGATTAAGGTGTTTATGTGGTTTCTCCATAAACAAGTTATCTTAACAAAGGATAATTTAACAAAGCGCAATTGGACAGGTCCTACTAGGTGTAGTTTCTGTGATCAGGGTGAAACCATTAAGCATCTATTCTTTGATTGCCCACTAGCTAGAATTCTTTGGACAACTGTTCATGTGGCTTTCAATATTACTCCACCAATTTCGGTGAACATGATGTTTGGAGCTTGGCTTAACAGGGTAGAGCCCGGGTTAGCTAAGCATATTCGCGTGGGGGTGTGCGCCTTAGTGTGGGCGCTTTGGAATTGCAGAAATGATCTTGTTTTTAACAGAACAACAAACACTCATGTTTTGCAGGTTATCTTCAGAGCCACGGCACTTATCCGTTCCTGGTCGCTACTCACTCCGACGGAGGCCAGGGAGCGTTTGGTTACTGGTGCTATCCGATGGGAGACGGTAGCACGGGATATCTTCAGCCGGTTTGGATGGCGGTCATGTAATAGGATAGGCAATTAGTTTACCTGTCTTTTGTTCAGCCAACCGGTTGTGGTTTATCCTTTGTTGGGCTAGCTTATGTATCTAGCCTTTGGGCTCTGTGTGAGCCTTGTCGTTTGTTTTTTTTAGTTTGCTACTACTGAGACTTCGAGACCTTGTGGATGTTTTATTTTTAATAAGATGGCCGTATGCATCGTGCTGATGCAGAGGCCGGGGATCCCCCTTTTCAAAAAAAAAAAAATACGTTGAAGATCTCAGAGGTTTCTCATCCAGTGTAGCACGGAGGTGGTGTCTCAGATTCTCATCCAATAGGAAGGTTGAAGCTTAGCTCCGAATGAACCACAACATTCTGTTGCCTAACTCTGCACACAAACATATATTTCTTCCCCAACGCCTCATATTCCCTCACTAGCAGATTTATGATTACTACACTCCACTAGATATTTGTCCTCCATTCGAATATTGTTCTATGGATGTACTACGGTACTACTAGTATCAGAGAGTTATTGACTTCATTTCCCTCATTTACAGCTTACTCTCTCTTTCTCCTCCACTGCGTATGTATTTTCGTGTTGTTTCAAGCAGTGGCAAACCAACAAGGCGCAAGGGAGAGACTGATGATGGCTTGGCACTTCCCAAATATATAGTGGTGCTAGTGTACTATTGTTTCATTGATCCAGTTTGAAAAGAGATATGCTAGCTTCTGACAATAAGGACAAATGTAGCTAATGTTTGTAATCAAAGTGCAAAATTAATATCCTTAACTACCACGCGTCAGCCAATCCATCGTCGTCGTATCGACTGATCCAACTGTTGGAATTAATATTTGAATAAAAAGTATTGTTTTCTACAGTATTATTAGTCTTCAACTCAAAGAGAAACATCGGATCAATTGATTGTAATAGTTTTGATTATTGTTACAATGGAATTTTAGTAGACTATTTAGCTAGTGACAATTGTTGTTCCTCTAGCAAAATACCAGTTTTCAGTACTGCGACCACATGACTTAGTACTGTTTAAATATGGCGAGTTAGTACTGCAAATACTAATTCTAGTACTAAAAATTAGTATGTTGATCATATAATTTTGGATACAACATTGACGGTGCCAATTATTGTTCCGCTAGTGACCTATCGGCTTTCCAAAGCTTCTAATGCCTGAATCACACTTGTGCCATGTATACTTTCCTGGAAGATCTTAGTTTTTAGTGGACTTTCTATCTTCCAAGATAGATTTGCCCTTCCTTTATGTGGGGTGCGGAACCATTTTTAAAAATTTAGCAGATTGAACATTTTACAAGCAATGGAGAGATACGACACATGCATATCTATACCAAGATTTAATATTACTGGAATATTAAGCATGCTTGACATGTAACTCGAGAATACAATCTCTTCATTGAGCTTTCAATGACAATCATCTAGCTAAAATGTTTATAACTCAGGGATAACAAAAAAAGTGGAGAGATTAATTTAACTAATGTTAAGTACTCCTCCATGAAAGCAACAATTTCTCAATCATATTCCTCTTCCCGCTCCTTAGTTAGAGGGCTATTCGACCATATACGTACAAATAATATATAAAGCAATGGAAAGTTTCTCAAGATTTTCTCAGAAAATAATAATTCAAATCTAGAGAATAGCAGTAAACCACTGATAAAGCATGAATGTAGAATCTGTAATTTCACACGTCGTTATACAAAGAAACACGGTGGAAATTTCAGTTTAGGCATATAAATACCATGAGAAGTAAGTATTTCTTTTACGAAGCCGGTTTCGCAATTTTTTGAATGCTAAGAAACAACCAAAATGTAATTTAAAAAAATTGGGAAGTTCTCAATAGAAAGCCGCAGTCAGGTTTCCTCTTTTCAACTTTTTGAATTTGCTTGCTTTTTGGGATTTTATTAGGCCCAACGTGATAGGTCAAATTGTTCCTTTCTATTTTTCTTTTCTTTTTCCTCCCAAATTTCTTGTTTCGGCATCGTGGGCGATTCCCCTGCCAATTCATTCCCCATTGACCAGGGTCAAAAGCCAGTGGCTGAGCGCGTACCAGTGACGTGGTCGGCGCATACCACATGCAGTGAAGGCCAGCGGACGCGCGCGCCGGCACAATGCGCAATGCCACACTGTTGTCGACGCGGCCGAGCGATGGCAGGCTCGGCATGAGTGTGATACTTCGAGGCAATGGTGAGGTGTGCAGCGTGGCGCAGCGGTCGGCAACAGTGCCGTGGTGTGTCGTGGCAGCATGCTCTGCGACGCACGCCGTCTCTCCGGTTGGCCGCGACATAAAAGGTTCAAGCTCAGTTCTGAATGACCAACATCAATAGACAGCTCAAGTCTGCCTACACACAAATATTTCTTCCCCGAAGTTTCCTATTCCCGAACTACTAGCAAATTCATCGTAACTACACATCACTAGCTCTTTCTCTCCCATTTTTCCTTAGTTGTACGCGTGTAACCCATACTACAGCACTAGCATCTAAGTGTTGTTTTTCGAGTTTCCCCCTTGTATAATTTATTATCTCTTTCTCTTTGGTTGGCGTACAAATTTGCATGTTACTTTCAGTATAGACAAACCAACAAGGTCTAAGGAGAGAGGGATGATGGCTATCTTCTCTTGATAGTTGTCAAATATATAGTGGTGCTAGCAAGCTTTCATAGTACTTTCACGGCCGCTTATTATTGACTGGTAGGTAACAATGTACTATTGCTTCACAGATTTATTTTGAAGGGGGATGTCAGCTTGTGATCAAAAGGACGGACGGAGCTAAGCTACTAAAGCTACTTAGGTCATCTCGAACACTGACCCCTCAAATTGGGCTCTATATTCATCTAGGACCCGGGGACCAGTCCACATATATTGATATGGGAGCTGGTCCTCCAAAACTAGGCGCAAATGTACAGTCTCAATTCAAACGGAATTTAACAAAAATAAACAAATTTGATACAAGTTCAAACAAACCGGATGATTTTCATTCAATCATAGATAATTTTACATAAAAATATCATATACTTGATGATGACCTCGTACGCAATGCCAAGCTGGCCGCCGTCATCGGAGTTGTCGTCGTCGGGCTTCGAGTGGTAGTAGGGCGCGGGTTGCGACAGGGCTTCCCGCCCGCCACCTGGCGTCGCGGATGATCTTCTTCACTTGTTCTTGCACCGCGCGCAGTGCAGCCGCGGCGATCCTAGACGTGGGCAGGCGGAGAGACAGGCGGCGGGAGTTGCCGGAGGCAGCTGCGGTTGTGATCTCGCGGCGAGACCACTCCTCATCGTACTTCGTCATCTCCTAGTCGAGGCGGCGGAGACGACGCTTGCTTTCCCCGTCATGGTCTTCGACCGGTCGAGGACCCAGGCGTTGCGAGCTTCGGGTCCACAAGGATTTTTGGCGGCGGGACGCCAGAGTCGACGACGTCCGCCCGACGTGCGGCGTTGCACCTTTCTCACAATTCCCACTCCCTATCCCCGTGCTCCTGCATCATCATGGCACCGAGAGGATGAGTTAACGCCGTTGCTGCCGCCATTGTGGTAGCGCATGATATGTCGGCGCGCCTTCGTGATGATCGCGTGGGGCATGCCTCGATTGTCACGACTAGGTTGTGGCCACGGCCGCTCCTCCTTGACATGGCGGGAGGTAGCGACAGTTGCTCCTCCATGACGCGACGAGAAGGTGGCGACAACCGCTCCACCTCGACGTGGCATCCGATTTGAACGCCACTATAACGCGGTGGAGAGTAGGAAGGGGAAGGAGGTTCCGCCTTCACCCGACGGCGAGGAGGCGACAATGGGTGTGACTTGACGGCGCGGAGGAGCATCTTCGATGGCAAGCGCCAAAGTATCAGCTCCATGTGCTCGTCATACTCAGCATCCATCACAACATACACTGCATCCTGCGAGAGAACAAGCGTCTATGTTGGCGGCTAGTCCTCCTCGTCGCCAGAGGATACGAAGATTGCCTTCGTGGACGAGCCAACTTCCGAGGAGCTGTTGGGGAACGTAGTAATTTCAAAAAAATTCCTACGCACATGCAAGATCATGGTGATGCATAGCAACAAGAGGGGAGAGTATTCTCCACGTACCCTCGTAGACCGAAAGCGGAAGCGTTAGCACAACGCAGTTGATGTAGTCGTACGTCTTCACGGTCCGACCGATCAAGTACCAAACGTATGGCACCTCCGAGTTCAGCACACATTCAGCTCGATGACGTCCCATGAACTCCGATCCAGCAGAGTTTTGCGGGAGAGTTCAATCAGCATGACGGCGTGTTGACGGTGTTGCTGATGCTACCGACGCAGGGCTTCGCCTAAGCACCGGTACAATATTACTGAGGTGGAATCTGGTGGAAGGGGGCACCGCACACGGCTAAGAGATCCGGAGATCAATTATTGTGTCTAGAGGTGCCCTCCTGCCCCCATATATAAAGGAGGGAGGGAGAAGCCGACCCTAGAGGAGGGCGCGCCAAGTGTGGGGAGTCCTACTAGGATTCCCAAGTCCTAGTAGGATTCCCCTTTCCTTTCCGGAGTAGGAGAGAAGGAAAGAGGGGGGGAGGGAGA
>NC_041391.1:166026735-166073078 GCF_002162155.2 Triticum dicoccoides | reverse complement strand
GCACCCTTTGTCCAATTCGGACCAGAGGGGGGGGGGGTGGCAAGCGCCTCCTTCCTTTTGGCCTCTCTCCTCTATTCCCGTATGGCCCAATAAGACTCATATACTCCCCGGCGAATTCTCGTACTCTCCGGTACTCCGAAAAATACCCGAATCACTCGGAACCTTTCCGAAGTCCGAATATAGTCGTCCAATGTATCGATCTTTACGTCTCGACCATTTCGAGACTTCTCGTCATGTCCCCGATCTCATCCGGGACTCCGAACTACCTTCGGTACATCAAAACACATAACTCATAATATAAATCGTCACCGAATGTTAAGCGTGCGGACCCTACGGGTTTGAGAACTATGTAGACATGACCGAGACACATCTCCGGTCAATAACCAATAGCGGAACCTAGATGCTCATATTGGTTCCCACATATTCTACGAAGATCTTTATCGGTCAAACCGTATAACAACATACGTTGTTCCCTTTGTCATCGGTATGTTACTTGCCCGAGATTTGATCGTCGGTATCTCAATACCTAGCTCAATCTCGTTACCGGTAAGTCCCTTTACTCGTTCCGTAATGCATCATCCCGCAACTAACTCATTAGTCACATTGCTTGCAAGGCTTATAGTGATGTGCATGACCGAGAGGGCCCAGAGATACCTCTCTGACAATCGGAGTGACAAATCATAATCTCAAAATACGCCAACTCAACAAGTACCTTCGGAGACACCTGTAGAGAACCTTTATAATCACCCAGTTACCTTGTGACGTTTGGTAGCACACTAAGTGTTCCTCCGGTAAACGGGAGTTGCATAATCTCATACTCATAGGAACATCTATAAGTCATGAAGAAAGCAATAGCAACATACTAAATGATCAAGTGCTAAGCTAACGGAATGGGTCAAGTCAATCACATCATTCTCCTAATGATGTGATCCCGTTAATCAAATGACAACTCATGTCTATGGCTAGGAAACTCAACCATCTTTGATTAACGAGCTAGTCAAGTAGAGGCATACTAGTGACACTATGTTTGTCTATATATTCACACATGTATTATGTTTCCGGTTAATACAATTCTAGCATGAATAATAAACATTTATCATGAAATAAAGAAATAAATAATAACTTTATTATTGCCTCTAGGGCATATTTCCTTCAGTCTCCCACTTGCACTAGAGTCAATAATCTAGTTCACATCATCATGTGATTTAACACCAATATTCATATATGTATATGATTAACACCCATAGTTCACATCGTCATGTGACAAACACCCAAAGGGTTTACTAGAGTCAATAATCTAGTTCACATCGCTATGTGATTAACACCCAAAGAGTACTAAGGTATGATCATGTTTTGCTCGTGAGAGAAGTTTAGTCAACGGGTCTGTCACATTCAGAGCCGTATGTATTTTGCACAATATTCTATGTCTACAATGCTCTGCACTGAGCTACTCTAGCTAATTGCTCCCACTTTCAATATGTATCCAGATTGAGACTTAGAGTCATCTGGATCGGTGTAAAAGCTTGCACCGATGTAACTCTTCACGACAGGCTCTTTTATCACCTCCATAATTGAGAAATATTTCCTTAGTCCTCACTAAGGATATTCTTGACCGCTGTCCAGTGATCTACTCCTAGATCAAAATTGTACTCCCTTGCCACACTCAGAGCAAGCTATACAATAGGTCTGGTACACATCATAGCATACTTTATAGAACCTATGACTGAGTCATAGGGAATGACTTTTCATTCTCTTTCTATTTTCTGCCATGGTCGGGTTTTTAGTCTTACTCAACTTCACACCTTGCAACACAGGTAAGAACTCCTTCTTTGACTGTTCCATTTTGAACTACTTCAAAATCTTATCAAGGTGTGTACTCATTGAAAAATCTTATCAAGCGTCTTGATCTATCTCTATAGATCTTGATGCTCAATGTGTAAGCAGCTTCACCGAGGTCTTTCTTTGAAAAACTCTTATTCAAGTATCCTTTTATGCTATCCAGAATTTTTATATCATTTCCAATCAACAATATGTCATCTACATATAGTTTTAGAAATGCCACAGAGCTGCCACTCACTTTCTTGTAAATACAGGCTTCTCCAAAAGTCTGTATAAAACAATATGCTTTGATCCACTCATCAAAGCGTATATTCCAACTCCGAGAGGCTTGCACCAGTCCATAAATGGATTGCTGGAGCTTGCACACTTAGTTAGCACCTTTAGGATTGACAAAACCTTCTGGTTGCATCATATGCAACTCTTCTTTAATAAATCCATTAAGGAATGCAGTTTTGACATCCATTTGCCAGATTTCATAAAATGTGGCAATTGCTAACATGATTCGGAAATACTTAAGCATCGATACGAGTGAGAAAATCTCATCGTATTCAACACCTAGAACTTGTCGAAAAACTTTTTGCGACAAGTCGAGCTTTGTAGATAGTAACACTACTATCAGCGTCCGTCTTCCTCTTGAAGATCCATTTATTTTCTATGGCTTGACGATCATCGGGCAAGTCATCCAAATCCACACTTTATTCTCATACATGGATCCCATCTCAAATTTCATGGCCTCAAGCCATTTGCGGAATCTTGGCTCATCATCGCTTCCTCATAGTTCATAGGTTCGTCATGGTCAAGTCACATGACCTCCAGAACAGGATTACCGTACCACTTTGGTGTGGACTGTACTTTGGAAGACCTATGAGGTTCTGTAGTAACTTGATCTGAAGTTTCATGATCATCATCATTAGCTTCCTCACTAATTGGTGTAGGAATCACTGAAATTGATTTTTGTGATGAACTACTTTCCAATAAGGGAGTAGGTACAGTTACCTCATCAAGTTCTACTTTCCTCCCACCCACTTATTTCGAGAGAAAATCCTTCTCTAGAAAGGATCTATCTTAGCAACAATATCTTGCCATCGGATCTATGATAGAAGGTGTACCCAACAGTTTCCTTTGGGTATTCTATGAAGACGCACTTCTCCGATTTGGGTTCGAGCTTATCAAGTTGAAACTTTTTCACATAAGCATCGCAGCCCCAAACTTTAAGAAACGACAACTTTGGTTTCTTACCAAACCACACTTCATAAGGCGTCGTCTCAACGGATTTCGATGGTGCCCTATTTAAAGTGAATGCAGCTGTCTCTAATGCATAACCCCAAAACAATAGTGGTAAATCGGTAAGATACATCATAGGTCGCACAATATCCAATAAAGTACGGTTACGACATTCGGACACACCATAACGTTGTGGTGTTCCAGGTGGTGTGAGCTGTGAAACTATTCCACATTGTTTTATATGAAGGCCAACCTCGTAACTCAAATATTCTCCTCCACAATCAGATCATAGAAACTTTATTTTCTTGTAACGATGATTCTCCCCTTCAGTCCGAAATTCTTTGAACTTTTCAAATGTTTCAGACTTGTGTTTTACTAAGTAGATATACCCATATCTGCTCAAATCATCTGTGAAGGTTAGGAAATAATGATACTTGCCACAAGCATCAACACTCATTGAATCGCATACATCGATATGTATTATTTCTAATAAATCAGTAGCTCGTTCCATTGTTCAGAAGAACGGAGTTTTAGTCATCTTGCCCAAAAGGCATGGTTCGCAAGCATCAAATGATTCATAATCAAGTGATTCCAAAAACCCATCAGCATGGAGTTTCTTCATGCGCTTTACACTGATATGACCCAAACGGCAGTGCCACAAATAAGTTGCACTATCATTATCAACATTGCATCTTTTGGCATCAATATTATGAATATGTGTATCACTATGATCGAGATCCAACAAACTATTTTCATTGGGTGTATGACCATTGAAGGCTTTATTCATGTAAACAGAATAACAATTATTCTCTAACTTTAAATGAATAACCATATTGCAATAAACATGATCAAATCATATTCATGGTCAACACAGACGCCAAATAACATTTATTTAGGTTTAACACTAATCCTGAAAGTATAGGGATTGTGCGATGATGATCATATCAATCTTGAAACCACTTCCAACATACATCGTCACTTCACCCTCAACTACTCTCTGTTTTATTTTGTATCTCCTGTTTCGAGCTACTAATTTTTAGCAACCGAACAAGTATCAAATACCCAGGGGCTACTATAAATGAAGGAAATATGCCCTAGAGGCAATAATAAAGTTATTATTTATTTCCTTATATCATGATAAATGTTTATTATTCATGCTAGAATTGTATTAACCGGAAACATAATACATGTGTAAATACATAGACAAACAGAGTGTCACTAGTATGCCTCTACTTGACTAGCTCGTTAATCAAAGATGGTTATGTTTCCTAGCCATGGACAAAGAGTTTTCATTTGATTAACGGGATCACATCATTAGGAGAATGATGTGATTGACATGACCCATTCCGTTAGCTTAGCACACGATCGTTTAGTATATTGCTATTGCTTTCTTCATGACTTATACATGTTCCTATGACTATGAGATTATGCGACTCCCGTTTACCGGAGGAACACTTTATGTGCTACCAAACGTCACAACGTAACTGGGTGATTATAAAGGTGCTCTACAGGTGTCTCCAAAGGTACTTGTTGGGTTGACGTATTTCGAGATTAGGATTTGTCACTCCGCTCATTGGAGAGGTATCTCTGGGCCCACTCAGTAATGCACATCACTATAAGCCTTGCAAGCATTGTAACTAATGAGTTAGTTGCGGGATGATGTATTACGGAACGAGTAAAGAGACTTGCATGTAATGACATTGAACTAGGTATTGAGATACCAACGATCGAATCTTGGGCAAGTAACATACCGATGACAAAGGTACCAACGTATGTTGTTATGCGGTTTGACCGATAAAGATCTTCGTAGAATATGTGGGAGCCAATATGAGCATCCAGGTTCCGCTATTGGTTATTGACCGGAAACGTGTTTCGGTCATGTCTACATTGTTCTCGAACCCGTAGGGTCCACACGCTTAAGGTTTCGATGACAGTTATATTATGAGTCTATATGTTGTACCGAAGGAGTTCAGAGTCCCGGATGAGATCGGGGACATGACGAGGAGTCTCGAAATGGTCGAGACGTAAAGATTCATATATTGGATGATATGGTTAGGCCAAGTAGTGAAGCCCATGAGGCTTTAGGTCGGTGCAAAAGGAGTTTTGTGGAGGCCAGGGGGCCAAACGCCGAAAACCCTGGCGTCTGGCCCTGGGCCAGACGCCGAGGCCCCTGGCGTCTGGGCCAGACGCCAAGGATTGTGGCGTTTGGTCCTGGAGTCCGAGTGGGACTCTTGCCTTTCGGGCAAAACCGACTTTGAGGAGGCTTTTGCTCCAAGTTTCGACCCCAGGGCTCAACATATAAATAGAGGGGCAGGGCTAGCACCAAAGACACAACAATTGATCCCTTGGATCTCTTAGCCGTGTGCGGTGCCCCCCTCCACCATAGTCCACCTCGATAATATCGTAGCGGTGCTTTGGCGAAGCCCTGCGACCGTAGAACATCAAGATCGTCACCACGCCGCTGTGCTGACGGAACTCTCCCTCGACACTCGGCTGGATCGGAGTTCGAGGGATGTCATCGAGCTGAACGTGTGCAAGAACTCGGAGGTGCCATAGTTTCGGTGCTTGATCGGTTGGGCCGTGAAGACGTACGACTACATCAACCGCGTTGTTCTAACGCTTCCGCTTACGGTCTACAAGGGTATGTAGACAACACTCTTCCCTCTCGTTGCTATGCACCACCATGATCTTGCGTGTGCGTAGGAAATTTTTGAAATTACTATGTTCCCCAACAGTGGCATCCGAGCCTGGTTTTATGCGTAGATGTCATATGCACGAGTAGAATACAAGTGAGTTGTGGGCGATATAAGTCATACTTCTTACCAGCATGTCATACTTTGGTTCAGCGGTATTGTGCGATGAAGCGGCCCGGACCGACATTACGCGTACGCTTACGCCAGACTGGTTTCACCGCCACGAGCACTAGTTGCTTAAAGGTGACCGGCGCGTGTCTGTCTCTCTCACTTTAGTTGAACCGAGTGTGGCTACGCTCGGTCCTTGTGAAGGTTAAAACAGCACCAACTTGACAAACTATCGTTGTGGTTTTGATGCGTAGGTAAGAACGGTTCTTGCTCATCCCGTAGCAGCCACGTAAAATTTGCAACAACAAAGTAGAGGACGTCTAACTTGTTTTTGCAGGGCATGTTGTGATGTGATATGGTCAAGAAATGATGCTAAATTTTATTGTTTGAGATGATCATATTTTGTAACCGAGTTATCGGCAACTGGCAGGAGCCATATGGTTGTCGCTTTATTGTATGCAATGCAATCGCCCTGTAATGCTTTACTTTATCACTAAGCGGTAGCGATAGTCGTAGAAGCATAAGATTGGCGAGACGATAACGATGCTATGATGGAGATCAAGGTGTCACGCCGGTGACAATGGTGATCATGATGTTGCTTCGAAGATGGAGATCACAAGCACAAGATGATGATGGCCATATCATATCACTTATATTGATTGCATGTGATGTTTATCTTTTATGCATCTTATCTTGCTTTGATTGACGGTAGCATTATAAGATGATCCCTCACTAAATTATCATAGTAAAAGTGTTCTCCCTGAGTATGCACCGTTGCGAAAGTTCTTCGTGCTGAGACACCGCGTGATGATCGGGTGTGATAGGCTCTATGTTCAAATACAATGGGTGCAAAACAGTTGCACACGCGGAATACTCAGGTTAAACTTGACGAGCCTAGCATATAACATATATGGCCTCGGAACACGGAGACCGAAAGGTCGAGCGTGAATCATATAGTAGATATGATCAACATATTGATGTTCACCGTTGAAACTACTCCATCTCACATGATGATCAGACATGGTGTAGTTGATATGGATCACATAATCACTTAGAGGATTAGAGGGATGTTTATCTAAGTGGGAGTTCTTAAGTAATATGATTAATTGAACTTTAATTTATCATGAACTTAGTTCTGCTAGTATTTTGCAAATTATGTTGTAGATCAATAACTCGCGTTGTTGCTTTCATATGTTTATTTTGATATGTTCCTAGAGAAAAACTATGTTGAAAGGTGTTAGTAGCAATGATGCGGATTCGATCCGTGATCTGAGGATTATCCTCGTTGCTGCACAGAAAAATTATGTCCTTGATGCACCGCTAGGTGACAGACCTATTGCAGGAGCAGATTCAGACGTTATGAACGTTTGGCTAGCTCAATATGATGACTCCTTGATAGTTTTGTGTACCATGCTTTATGGCTTAGAACCGGGACGACAAATACGTTTTTGAAACGTCACAGAACATATGAGATGTTCCATGAGATGAAATTGTTATTTCAGACTCATGCCCGTGTCAAGAGGTATGAGACCTTTGACAAATACTTCACCTAAAAAAGATGGAGGAGAATTGCTCAACTAGTGAGCAAGTACTTAGATTGTCTGAGTACTACAATTGCTTGAATCAAGTGGGAATTAATCTTCCAGATAAGATAGTGATTGGCAGAGTTCTCTAGTCACCATCACCAAGTTACTGGAACTTCGTGATGAACTATAATGCAAGGGATGACGAAAATGATTCCCGAGCTCTTCGTGATGCTGAAATCAACGAAGGTAGAAATCAAGAAAATAGCATCAAGTGTTGATGATTGACAAGACCACTAGTTTCAAGAAAAGGGCAAAGGAAAAGAAAGGGAACTTCAAGAAGAACAACAAGCAAGTTGCTGCTCAAGAGAAGAAACCCAAAGATGGACCAAAGCCTGAAACTGAGTGATTATACTGCAAAGGAAATGGTCACTGGAAGGGGAAATGCCCTGAAGATTTGGTGGATAAGAAGGATGGCAAAGTGAACAAAGGTATATTTGATATACAATTTATTGATGTGTACCTTACTAGTGTTTATAGTAACCCCTGAGTATTTGATACTTGTTCGGTTGCCAAGATTAGTAACTCGAAACAGGAGTTACAGAATAAACAGAGACTAGTTGAGGGTGAAGTAACAATGTATGTTGGAAATGGTTCCAAGATTGATATGATCATCATCAAACTCTCCCTACACTTTTGAGATTAGTGTAGAACCTAAATAAATGTTATTTGGCGTTTGCGTTGAGCATGAATATGATTTGATCATGTTTATTGCAATACGGTTATTCATTTAAAGTCAGAGAATAATTATTATTCTGTTTACATGAATAAAGCCTTCAATGGTCATACACCCAATGAAAATAGTTTGTTGGATCTCGATCGTAGTGATACACATAATCATAATATTGATGCCAAAAGATGCAAAGTTGATAATGATAGTGCAACTTATTTGTGGCACTGCCGTTTGGGTCATATCGGTGTAAAGCGCATGAAGAAACTCCATGCTGATGGGTTTTTGGAATCACTTGATTATGAATCATTTGATGCTTGTGAACCGTGCCTTTTGGGCAATATGACTAAAACTCCGTTCTTCGGAACAATGGAACGAGCTACTAATTTATTGGAAATAATACATACCGATGTATGCAGTCCTATGAGTATTGATGCTCGTGGCAGGTATTGTTATTTTCTGACCTTCACAAGATGATTTGAGCAGATATGAGTATATCTACTTAATGAAACACAAGTCTAAAACATTTGAAAAGTTTAAAGAATTTCAGAGTGAAGTGGAGAATCATCATAACAAGAAAATAAAGTTTATACGATCTGATCGTGGAGGTGAATATTTGAGTTACGAGTTTGGCCTTCATATAAAAATGTTGGAATAGTTTCACAGTTCACGCCACCTGGAACACCACAACGTTATGGTGTGTCCGAATGTCGTAACCATACTTTATTGGATATTGTGCGACCTATGATGTCTCTTATCAGTTTACCACTATCGTTTTGGGGTTATATATTAGAGACAGTTGCATTTACTTTAAATAGGGCACCATCGAAATCCGTTGAGACGATGGCTTATGAACTGTGGTTTGGCAAGAAACCAAAGTTGTCGTTTCTTAAAGTTTGGGGCTGCGATGCTTATGTGAAAAAGTTTCAACCTGATAAGCTCGAACCTAAATCGGAGAAGTGCGTCTTCATAGAATACCCAAAGGAAACTGTTGGGTACACCTTCTATCATAGATCCGAAAGCAAGATATTTGTTGCTAAGATGGATCCTTTCTAGAGAAGGAGTTTCTCTCGAAAGAAGTGAGTGGGAGGAAAGTAGAAATTGATGAGGTAACTGTACCTGCTCCCTTATTGGAAAGTAGTTCATCACAGAAATCGGTTCCTGTGACATCTACACCAATTTGTGAGGAAGTTAATGATGATGATCATGGAACCTCATATCAAGTTGTTACTAGACCTCGTAGGTCAAACAGAATAAGATCCGCACCGGAGTGGTACGGTAATCCCGTTCTGGAAGTCATGTTACTAGACCATGATAAACCTACGAACTATGAGGAAGCGATGATGAGCCCAGATTCCGCGAAATGGCTTAGGGCCATGAAATGTGAGATGGGATCCATGTATGAGAACAAAGTGTGGACTTTGGTTGACTTGCTCGATGATCAGCAAGCCATGTTAAATAAATGGATCTTCAAGAGGAAGACAGACACCGATAGTAGTGTTACTATCTACAAAAGCTCGACTTGTTGTGAAAGGTTTTCGACAAGTTCAAGGTGTTGAATATGATGAGATTTTCTCACTCGTATCAATGCTTAAAGTCTGTCTGAATCATGTTAGCAATTGCCACATTTTATGAAATCTGGCAAATGGATGTAAAAACTGCAATCCTTAATGGATTTCTAGAAGAAGAGTTGTATATGATGCAACCGGAAGGTTTTGTCGATCCAAAAGGTGCTAACAAAAAGTGCAAGTTCCAGCGATCCATCAATGGACTGGTGCAAGCATCTCGGAGTTGGAATATACGCTTTGATGGATTGATCAAAGCATATGGTTTTATACAAACTTTTGGAAAGGCCTGTATTTACAAGAAAGTGAGTTGGAGCACTACAGCCTTTCTGATAAGTATATGTGAATGACATATTGTTGATCAGAAATGATGTAGAATTTTCTGGAAAGCATAAAGAAGTGTCTGAAAGGAGTTTTTTCAAAGAAAGACCTCGGCGAAGCTGCTTACATATTGAGCATCAAGATCTATTGAGATAGATCAAGACGCTTGATAAGATTTTCAATTAGTACATACCTTGCCAAGATTTTGAAGTAGTTCAAAATGGAACAGTCAAAGAAAGAATTCTTGCCTGTGATGCAAAGGTGTGAAGTTGGGTAAGACTCAAAACCCGACCATGGAAGAAAATAGAAAGAGAATGAAAAGTCATTCCCTATGCCTCAATCATAGGTTCTATAAAATATGCTATGTTGTGTACCGGACCTATTATATACCTTCCTTTGAGTTTGGCAAAGGAGTACAATTTAGATCTAAGAGTAGATCACTGAACAGCGGTCAAGAATATCCTTAGTGAGGACTAAGGAGATGTTTCTCGATTATGGAGGTGATAAAAGAGTTCGTCGTAAAGAGTTACATCGATGCAAGCTTTTACACCGATCCAGATGACTCTAAGTCTCAGTCTGGATACATATTGAAAGTGGGAGCAATTAGCTAGAGTAGCTCCGTGCAAAGCATTGTAGACATATAATATTTGCAAAAATACATACGGCTCTGAATGTGACAAGACCCGTTGACTAAACTTCTCTCACGTGCAAAACATGATCATACCTTAGTACTCTTTGGGTGTTAATCACATAGCAATGTGAGCTAGATTATTGACTCTAGTAAACCCTTTGGGTGTTAGTCACATGACGATGTGAGCTATGGGTGTTAATCACATACAGATGTGAATATTGGTGTTGAATCACATGGTGATGTGAACTAGATTATTGACTCTAGTGCAAGTGGGAGACTGAAGGAAATATGCCCTAGAGGCAATAATAAAGTTATTATTTATTTCCTTATATCATGATAAATGTTTATTATTCATGCAAGAATTGTATTATCGGGAAACATAATACATGTGTGAATACATAGACAAACAGAGTGTCACTAGTATGCCTCTACTTGACTAGCTCGTTAATCAAAGATGGTTATGTTTCCTAGCCATGGACAAAGAGTTGTCATTTGATTAACGGGATCACATCATTAGGAGAATGATGTGATTGACATGACCCATTCTGTTAGCTTAGCACACGATCGTTTAGTATATTGCTATTGCTTTCTTCATGACTTATACATGTTCATATAACTATGAGATTATGCAACTCCCGTTTACCGGAGGAACACTTTGTGTGCTACCAAACGTCACAACGTAACTGGGTGATTATAAAGGTGCTCTACAGGTGTCTCCGAAGGTACTTTTTGGGTGGCGTATTTCGAGATTAGGATTTGTCACTCCGATCGTCGGAGAGGTATCTCTGGGCCCACTCAGTAATGCACATCACTATAAGCCTTGCAAGCATTGTAACTAATGAGTTAGTTGCGGGATGATGTATTACGGAACGAGTAAAGAGACTTGCATGTAATGACATTGAACTAGGTATTGAGATACCAACGATCGAATCTCGGGCAAGTAACATACCGATGACAAAGGTACCAACGTATGTTGTTATGCGGTTTGACCGATAAAGATCTTCGTAGAATATGTGGGAGCCAATATGAGCATCCAGGTTCCGCTATTGGTTATTGACCGGAAACGTGTTTCGGTCATGTCTACATTGTTCTCGAACCCGTAGGGTCCACACGCTTAAGGTTTCGATGACAGTTATATTATGAGTCTATATGTTGTACCGAAGGAGTTCAGAGTCCCGGATGAGATCGGGGACATGGCGAGGAGTCTCGAAATGGTCGAGACGTAAAGATTCATATATTCGATGATATGGTTAGGCCAAGTAGTGAAGCCCATGAGGCTTTAGGTCGGTGCAAAAGGAGTTTTGCGGAGGCCAGGGGGCCAAACGCCGAAAACCCTGGCGTCTGGCCCTGGGCCAGACGCCGAGGCCCATGGCGTCTGGGCCAGACGCCAAGGATTGTGGCGTTTGGTCCTGGAGTCCGAGTGGGACTCTTGCCTTTCGGGCAAAACCGACTTTGAGGAGGCTTTTGCTCCAAGTTTCGACCCCAGGGCTCAACATATAAATAGAGGGGCAGGGCTAGCACCAAAGACACAACAATTGATCCCTTGGATCTCTTAGCCGTGTGCGGTGCCCCCCTCCACCATAGTCCACCTCGATAATATCGTAGCGGTGCTTTCGCGAAGCCCTGCGACCGTAGAACATCAAGATCGTCACCACGCCGCCGTGCTGACGGAACTCTCCCTCGACACTCGGCTGGATCGGAGTTCGAGGGATGTCATCGAGCTGAACGTGTGCAAGAACTCGGAGGTGCCATAGTTTCGGTGCTTGATCGGTCGGGCCGTGAAGACGTACGACTACATCAACCGCGTTGTTCTAACGCTTCCGCTTACGGTCTACAAGGGTATGTAAACAACACTCTTCCCTCTCGTTGCTATGTACCACCATGATCTTGCGTGTGCGTAGGAAATTTTTGAAATTACTACGTTCCCCAAAAATAAACACTAGTAACGTACACATCAATAACCTGTATATCAATTTTACCCTTGTTCACTTTTCCATCCTTCTTATCCACCAAATATTCATGGTATTTCTGCTTCCAGTGACCATTTCCTTTTGCACTAGAAACACTCAGTTTCAGGCTTTAGTCTAGCTTTGGGCTTCTTCACGGAAGTGACAGCTTGCTTGCCATTCTACTTGAAGTTCCCTTTCTTTCCCTTTGCCCTTTTCTTGAAACTAGTGATCTTGTCAATCATCAACACTTGATGTTTTTTCTTGATTTCTACCTTCGTCGATTTCAACATCAGGAAGAGCTCGGGAATCATTTTCGTCATCCCTTGCATACTATAGTTCATCATGAAGTTCTACTAACTTGGTGATAGTGACTAGAGAACTCTGTCAATCACTATATTATCTGGAAGATTAACTCCCACTTGATTCAAGCGATTGTAGTACCCAGACAATCTGAGCACATGCTCACTAGTTGAGCAGTTCTCCTCCATCTTTTAGCTATAGAACTTGTTGGAGACTTCATATCTCTCAACTCGGGTATTTGCTTGAAATATTAACTTCAACTCTGGGAACATCTCATATGGTCCATGATGTTCAAAACGTCTTTGAAGTCCTGATTCTAAGCCATTAAGCATGGTGCACTAAACTATCAAGTAGTCATCATATTGAGCTAGCCAAATGTTCATAACGTCTGCATTTGCTCCTGCAATAGGCCTGTCACCTAGCGGTGCATCAAGGACATAATTCTTCTGTGCAGCAATGAGGATAAACCTCAGATTACGGATCCAGTCCGCATCATTGCTACTATCATCTTTCAACTTCGTTTTCTCTAGGAACACATATAAAAACATATGGAAGCAACAACGCGAGCTATTGATCTACAACAACATAGACATGCAAAATACTATCAGGACTAAGTTCATGATAAATTAAAGTTCAATTAATCATATTACTTAAGAAATCCCACTTAGGTAGACATCTCTCTAATCATCTAAGTGATCACGTGATCCAAATCAACTAAACCATAACCGATCATCACGTCAAATGGAGTAGTTTTCAATGGTGAACATCATTATGTTGATCATATCTACTATATGATTCATGCTCGACCTTTCGGTCTCAGTGTTCCGAGGCCATATCTGCATATGCCAGGCTCGTCAAGTTTAACCCGAGTATTCTGCATGTTCAAAAGTGGCTTGCACCCATTGTAGATGAACGTAGAGCTTATCACACCCAATCATCATGTGGTTTCTCGGCACGACGAACTTTGGCAACAGTGCATACTCAGGGAGAACATTTATACCTTGAAATTTAGTGAGAGATCATCTTATAATGCTACCGTCAATCAAAGCAAAATAAGATGCACAAAGGATAAATATCACATGCAATCAATATAAGTGATATGATATGGCCATCATCATCTTGTGCTTGTGATCTCCATCTCCGAAGCACCATCATGATCACCAACGTCACCGGTGCGACACCTTGATCTCCATCGTAGCATCGTTGTCATCTCGCCACCTATTGCTTCTATGACTATCGCTACTGCTTAGTGATAAAGTAAAGCAATTACATGGCGATTGCAATAACAATAAAGCGACAACCATAAGGCTCCTGCCAGTTGCCGATAACTTTGTTACAAAACATGATCATCTCATACAATAAAATTTAGCATCATGTCTTGACCATATCACATCACAACATGCCCTACAAAAACAAGTTAGACGTCCTCTACTTTGTTGTTGCAAGTTTTACGTGGCTGCTACGGGCTGAGCAAGAACCGTTCTTACCTATGCATCAAAACCACAACGATAGTTCGTCAAGTTAGTGTTGTTTTAACCTTCTCAAGGACCAGGCGTAGCCACACTCGGTTCAACTAAAGTTGGAGAAACTGACACCCGCCAGCCACCTATGTGCAAAGCACGTCGGTAGAACCAGTCTCGCATAAGCGTACGCGTAATGTCGGTCCGGGCCGCTTCATCCAACAATACCACCGAACCAAAGTATGACATGCTGGTAAGCAGTATGACTTGTATCGCCCACAACTCACTTGTGTTCTACTCGTGCATATAACATCTACGCATAAAACCAGGCTCGGATACCACTGTTGGGGAACGTAGTAATTTCAAAAAAATTCCCACGTGTTGGGAAACGTAGTAATTTCAAAAAAGTTCCTGCGCACACGCAAGATCATGGTGATGCATAGCAATGAGAGGGGAGAGTCTCATCCATTTACCCTCGTAGAACGAAAGCGGAAGCGTTAGAACAACGCGGTTGATGTAGTCATATGTCTTCACGGCCTGACCGATCAAGCACAAAAACTACGGCACCTCCGAGTTCTAGCACACGTTCAGCTCGATAACGTCCCTCAAACTCCGATCCAGCCGAGTGTCGAGGGAGAGTTCCATCAGCACGACGGCGTGGTGACAATCTTGATGTTCTACCGTCACAGGGCTTCGCCTAAGCACTGATACAATATTATCGAGGAGGACTATGGTGGAGGGGGGCACCGCACACGGCTAAGAGATCAAGAGATCAATTGTTGTGTCTACAGATGCCCCCTGCCCCCGTATATAAAGGAGCAAGGGGGGAGGGGGCGGCCGGCCAGGGATGAGGCGCGCCATGGGGAGTCCTACTCCCACTGGGAGTAGGACTCCCTCCTTTCCTTGTTGGACTTGGAGAAGGAGGGAAAAAGGAGGGAGAGAGAGGAAGGAATGGGGGGCCGCCGCCCCCCTCTCCTTGTCCTATTTGGACTAGGGGGATGGGCGCACGGCCCAACCGTAGCCGCCTCTCCTCTTCGCCACTAAGGCCAACTATGGCCCATTAAGCCCCCGAGGGTTCCGGTAACCCCTCGGTACTCCGGTAAAATCCTGATTTCACCCGGAACACTTCCGATATCCAAATATAGGCTTCCAATATATCAATCTTCATGTCTCGACCATTTCGAGACTCCTCGTCATGTCCGTGATCACATCCGGGTCTCCGAACAACATTCAGTACATCAAAACTCATAAACTCATAATATAACTCTCATCAAAACCTTAAGCGTGCGGACCCTACGGGTTCAAGAACTATGTAGACATGACTGAGACACGTTTCCGGTCAATAACCAATAGCGGAACCTAGATGCTCATATTGGCTCCTACATATTCTACGAAGATCTTTATCGGTCAAACCGCATAACGACATACGTTGTTTCCTTTGTCACCGGTATGTTACTTGCCCGAGATTTGGTCGTGGTATCCAATACCTAGTTCAATCTCGTTACCGGCAAGTCTCTTTACTCGTTCCGTAATGCATCATTCCGCAACTAACTCATTAGCTACATTGCTTGCAAGGCTTATAGTGATGTGCATTACCGAGAGGGCCCAGAGATACCTCTCCAATAGTCGGAGTGACAAAACCTAATCTCGAAATACGCAAACTCAACATGTACCTTTGGAAACACCTGTAGAGCTCCTTTATAATCACCCAGTTACGTTGTGACGTTTGGTAGCACACAAAGTGTTCCTCCGGTAAACAGGAGTTGCATAATCTCATAGTTGCAGGAACATGTATAAGTCATGAACAAAGCAATAGCAACATACTAAACGATCAAGTGCTACGCTAACAGAATGGGTCATGTCAATCACATCATTCTTCTAATGATGTGATCCCGTTAATCAAATGACAACTCATGTCTATGGTTAGGAAACATAAGCATCTTTGATTAATGAGCTAGTCAAGTAGAGGCATACTAGTGACATTAAGTTTGTCTATGTATTCACACATGTATTGTGTTTCTGGTTAATACAATTTTAGCATGAATAATAAACATTTATCATGATATAAGGAAATAAATAATAACTTTATTATTGCCTCTAGGGCATATTTCCTTCAGTCTCCCACTTGCACTAGAGTCAATAATCTAGATTACATAGTAATGATTCTAACACCCATGGAGCCTTGGTGCTGATCATGTTTTTCTCGTGGAAGAGGCTTAGTGAACGGGTCTACAACATTCAGATACGTATGTATCTTGCAAATCTCTATGTCTCCCACCTGGACTTGGTCCCAGATGGAATTGAAGCGTCTCTTGATGTGCTTGGTCCTCTTGTGAAATCTGGATTCATTTGCCAAGGCAATTGCACCAGTATTGTCACAGAAGATCTTCATTGGTCCCGATGCACTAGGTATGACACCTAGATCAGAAATGAACTCCTTCATCCAGACTCCTTCATTTGCTGCTTCCAAAGTAGCTATGTACTCTGCTTCGCATGAAGATCCCGCCACGACGCTTTGTTTAGAACTGCACCAACTGATAGCTCCACCTTTCAATATATAAACGTATCCGGTTTGCGATTTAGAATCGTCCTAATCAGTGTCAAAGCTTGCATCGACGTAACCATTTACGACTAGCCCTTTGTCACCTACATAAACGAGAAACATATCCTTAGTACTTTTCAGGTATTTTAGGATGTTCTTGACCGCTGTCCAGTGATCCACTCCTGGATTACTTTGGTACCTCCCTGCCAAACTTATTGCTAAGCATACGTCAGGTCTGGTACACAGCATTGCATACATGATAGAGCCTATGGCTGAAGCATAGGGAACATCTTTCATTTTCTCTCTATCTTCTGCTGTGGTCGGGCATTGAGTCTGACTCAACTTCACACCTTGTAATACAGGCAAGAACCCTTAGCTTCACCGAGGTCTTTCATCGAAAAACTTTTATTCAAGTATCCATTTATGCTATCCAGAAATTCTATATCATTTCCAATCAACAATATGTCGTCTACATATAATATCAGAAATGCTACAGAGCTACCACTCACTTTCTTGTAAATACAGGCTTCTCCAAAAGTCTGTATAAAACCATATGCTTTGATCACACTATCAAAGCGTTTATTCCAACTCCGAGAGGCTTCCACCCGTCCATAAATGGATCGCTGGAGCTTGCACACTTTGTTAGCACCTTTTGGATCGACAAAACCTTCTGGTTGCATCATATACAACTCTTCTTACAGAAATCCATTCAGGAACGCAGTTTTGACATCCATTTGCCATATTTCATAATCATAAAATGCGGCAATTGCTAACATGATTCGGACAGACTTAAGCATCGCTACGGGTGAGAAAGTCTCATTGTAGTCAACCCCTTGAACTTGTCGAAAACCTTTTGCAACAAGTCGAGCTTTGTAGACAGTTACATGACCATCAGCGTTAGTCTTCTTCTTGAAGATCCATTTATTCTCGATGGCTTGCCGATCATCGGGCAAGTCAACCAAAGTCCATACTTTGTTCTCATACATGGATCCCATCTCAGATTTCATGGCCTCAAGCCATTTTGCGGAATCTGGGCTCATCATTGCTTCCTCATAGTTCGTAGGTTCGTCATGGTCAAGTAACATGACTTCCAGAATAGGATTACCGTACCACTCTGGTGCGGGTCTTACTCTGGTTGACCTACGAGATTCGGTAGTAACTTGATCTAAAGTCTCATGATCAATATCATTAGCTTCCTCACTAATTGGTGTAGTTGCCACAGGAACCGGTTTCTCTGATGAACTACTTTCCAATAAGGGAGCAGGTACAGTTACCTCATCAAGTTCTAATTTTCTCCCACTCACTTCTATCGAGATAAACTCCTTCTCTAGAAAGGATCCAAATTTAGCAACAAAAGTCTTGCCTTCAGATCTATGATGGAAGGTGTACCCAATAGTCTCTTTTGGGTATCCTATGAAGACATATTTCTCCGATTTGGGTTCGAGCTTATCTGGTTGAAGTTTCTTCACATAAGCATCTCAGCCCCAAACTTTAAGAAACGACAACTTTGGTTTCTTGCCAAACCACAGTTCATAAGGCGTCGTCTCGCCGGATTTTGATGCTGCCCTATTTAACGTGAATGCAGCGGTCTCTAAAGCATAACCCTAAAACGATAGCGGTAAATCACTAAGAGACATCATAGATCGCACCATATCTAGTAAAGTACGATTACGACATTCGGACACACCATTTCTTGTGGTGTTCTGGGTGGCGTGAGTTGTGAAACTATTCCGCATTGTTTCAAATGTAAACCAAACTCGTAACTCAAAATTCTCCTCCACAATCAGATCATAGAAACTTTATTTTCTTGTTACGATGATTTTCCACTTCACTCTGAAATTCTTTGAACTTTTCAAATGTTTCAGACTTGTGTTTCATTAACTAGATATACCCATATTTGCTCAAATCATCTGTGAAGGTGAGAAAATAACAATACCCGCCGCGAGCCTCAACATTCATTGGACCACACACATCGGTATGTATGATTTCCAACAAATCAGTTGCTCGTTCCGTAGTTCCGGAGAACGGCGTTTTAGTCATCTTGCCCATGAGGCACGGTTCACAAGTACCAAGTGATTCATAATCAAGTGATTCCAGAAGTCCATCAGTATGGAGTTTCTTCATGCTCTTTACACCAATATGACCCAAACGGCAGTGCCACAAATAAGTTGCACTATCATTATCAACTCTGCATCTTTTGGTTTCAACATTATGAATATGTGTATCGCTACTATTGATATTTAATAAAAATAGACCACTCTTTAAGGGTGCATGACCATAAAAGATATTACTCATATAAATAGAACAACCATTATTCTCTGATTTAAATGAATAACCATCTCGCATCAAACAAGATCCAGATATAATGTTCATGCTCAACGCTGGCACCAAATAACAATTATTCAGGTCTAAAACTAATCCCGAAGGTAGATGTAGAGGTAGCGTGCCGACCGCGATCACATCAACTTTGGAACCATTTCCCACGCGCATCATCACCTCGTCGTTAGCCAATCTTCGCTTAATCCGTAGTCCCTGTTTCGAGTTGCAAATATTAGCAACAGAACCAGTATCAAATACCTAGGTGCTTCTGCGAGCATTAGTAAGGTACACATCAATAACATGTATATCACATATACCTTTGTTCACCTTGCCATCCTTCTTATCCGCCAAATACTTGGGGCAGTTTCGCTTTCAGTTACCAGTCTGCTTGCAGTAGAAGCACTCAGTCTCAGGCTTAGGTCCAGATTTGGGTTTCTTCTCTTGAGCAGCAACTTGTTTGTTGTTCTTCTTGAAGTTCCCCTTCTTCTCCCTTTACCCTCTTTCTTGAAACCGGTGGTCTTGTTGACCATCAACACTTGATGCTCCTTTTTGATTTCTACCTTCGCAGCCTTTAGCATTGTGAAGAGCTCGGGAATAGTCTTGTCCATCCTTTGCATATTATAGTTCATCATGAAGCTCTTGTAGCTTGGTGGCAGTGATTGAAGAATTTTGTCAATGACACTATCATTAGGAAGATTAACTCCCAGTTGAATCAAGTGATTATTATACGCAGACATTTTGAGTTTGTGTTCACTGGCAGAACTATTCTCCTCCATCTTGCAACTATAGAACTTATTGGAGACTTCATATCTCTCAATCCGGGCAATTGCTTGAAATATTAACTTCAACTCCTGGAACATCTCATATGCTCCATGACATTCAAAACGTCGTTAAACTCCCGGTTCTAAGCCGTAAAGCATGGCACACTGAACTATCGAGTAGTCATCAGCTTTGCTCTGCCAGACGTTCTTAATGTCATCAGTTGCATCTGCAGCAGGCCTGGCACCCAGCGGTGCTTCCAGGATGTAATTCTTCTGTGCAGCAATGAGGATAATCCTCAAGTTACGGACCCAGTCCGTGTAATTTCTACCATCATCTTTCAACTTAGCTTTCTCAAGGAACGCATTAAAATTCAACGGAACAACAGCACGAGCCATCTATCTACAACAAACATAGACATGCAAAATACTATCAGGTACCAAGTTCATGATAAATTTAAGTTCAATTAATCATATTACTAAAGAACTCCCACTTAGACAGACATCTCTCTAGTTATCTAACTGATCACGTGATCCACTACACCACGACACCACAATGACGACATGCATCTGTTGGTATAAGTGTACATTACCGACACATTATGTGTCCGTAACAATGCCGACACACTAATGGTCGAGGTTGCTCTGATCTTTTGATGATCCGTATGTTGGCAATGTATGACCGGTTTGTGGACATACTATGTGTCAGCATAAGTTTTTTTGTTGTTTGATTATCTATCGTTGTTGCTTTCCGATAGAAAGAGTGTCGGTGTAGGTTTGGGCCTGGCCCACTTATTTTGGGCTACGCGGGACAAGTTACGCGCGAGATCCAAACTGCAAAACTTTGGCTTGCCTCCCGACACCTCAATCCCCAGAAAAAAATCTTATCTCTTTCTCCCACGCCACACTCCCACCTAAACCTAGGTCACCTGCCGTCGTCGTCGCCGCCGCTGTTGCTTGACCTGCGTGCCGATTTGGTCGCGTTGCCTCCTCTCCCATCAACAGAGGCACCTCCCGCAGCTTCCTGCTACCATGTGGTCCTTCCCCATGGTCGAAGCCCAAGGTGCCGCCTCATCGTCCACAACGAAGGAGCCCCTCCGCAGCACGCAGCCAAGGGGTCGAGTCGACCGTGGCCGAGGAGCCGCACCGCCAACCGCCAGTGTGGAGTCGACCGCCACCGAGCAGTACCGTTGTACTTCCTCAAGATCCAGGCCGCTATAGGTACGATTCAGGCCGATGTGCTCACACCTCTGCTTATCTTACTACCAACAGTGCCACCTGAAGCTTCGATCCAACACAGGGTGATGCTGTCCGCAACCGAGGAGCCACCTTGCCCTCTGCATCCAGAGGTTCTGCCCCGCCATCCCTCTTCCACCACCGGCGACGGCTCTCCCCTCCCCTGCTTGTCTTGCCTCGCCCCCAAATTCAGCCTATGCAGGTAAGCTCGAAAATAGATTCCTTCTATCTTTTCTGCTTCATATGTTATTTCTCGTTTGTCCATGAATGTGATTTCCCATGTAATCTTGTTGGCTCAACGATGAACTAAACAAGATCATGTCAGTTCGTTGGTGATTGAAGATTTCAGAGTGCTAACCATCCATCTCTCATTTTATAATTAGGGTAAATTACGTATTTAGTTGATTTCCTACATTGTTTATTCACTTAGCTATGTTGCAAATTTTCCTTCTTGATTAGCACCATCATGTTATTGTAATGTTGTTTTTGTTGTTGTTGATTTGGGATGTGTTCTACACCACGTGTTGTTTCAGAGAATGGTTTCTATAAGACTGTGCACGACGATTACTAGATTTGTGCGCCATGCCTTGGCCTGGGTGTTTCGTGGATTCAGCGAGATGCATTATATTTCTCTTGCTCTTCCATGGGTGTCATGCCTATCTAGAAACATGCTACTGATTTTAGTTCAGGCTAGCTTCCTTCTCATAAGTAGAACTTTGCAACTGCTATCAACTTTAATGAGGTTTGACTATTTTTGGGGATGTTCTGAAGCTCGTGGACTGTATGCTTGTAGCTGCGCTCAACCTGCCAGGCCACTCCCTTCTCTTATCACATTTATATCCAGCATTAATTCCCAGGTTTCAGTATTTACTAATTACTACTACCTTTGTAATGATTAGATCTCAATCTCCCTATTTCCCTTTGCAGGCTGGAAGGATCCCCAACCATGCTGGGTGCTAATGCTTGAGGTATGTACTGGTTGGATTTGCTCAGCTAAAGAAACAAATTGCAATCATGAAGTGTGTTGGCAATTGGTTCATAGTGGCTAGAAGCCTTTTTTTTAGTCTCAAACTTCCTGGGGGAGACCAGCGTGATATTTGGGCTTCACATGAGATCATGCTATCTAGCCACCTGGACCATTGGATGTGTTAAGGTTGAAAGCCTGTCCGTTCTACACAAAACCCCATATTTTTATCTCTGTTTTGCATGTGATCCCACCACCGTCACTTGTATGGTTTTGAATAAACCACCAGTGCGAACGTTACATTTGCTAGTTCGGTACTCATCCATGTCCAGGTTGTATCCTGTTGTGTACTCTGTATATTGCTTAAAAAGAAAACCATACTCTGTATTTTGCTAAAAAAATGTTTCTACTCTGCAATGCAATCCACTACTCACTGAAAACATTCAAAAACTGTGTTACGCAATTTTCACCAAAACTGCACGTTCCATACCTAAATTTTCAACAACTAGATCAGTAATAGAAAAAAATAAGAAGTGTTCATTCATAGTTTTCAGACAAAATGTTTAATCCATAGTTGGTAATGTTAAGGCTCCTCTGTTACTTCTCAAAGCAACCACACCTTTTGTAGCAAAGTGTATTAACCAACAGAGCCAAATGTGAAATATATATAACTTTATTAATTGTTAGTATGCAAAACCAATAGCAGCTAAGTTCTACTTATGCTAATAGTCTACATGGTACTTTGATGTTGATGCTGCATGCTCTGCTGCCAATTTGATTCTGCATTCAGTACATGTGAGTGAAGAAAGAAAATGTTGTTTCTTTTCAGGCTAGTAAAGCATCATTGTGCACTTATGGAGCAACTAATGCTAGCAAAACTACGCTGTGTAGCCGCCTGAGGAAAAGGATGGAACTTTATTTTCCTGCCTAACATTCTTTAGGAATCTCCTTTTTATATGCCATGCTTTTTTGAGCTAGTACAGATAAAGATCTAGCCGCAAAGATAAGGTAATTTGTTTCTAATCTACTACACCTTATATGTTCAGTGGTACAAAGGGAGCTTCTATATATGCAAATATTCTCAACAACAACAACAACAACAACAACAAAGCTTTTAGTCCCAAACAAGTTGGGGTAGGCTAGAGGTGAAACCCATAAGATCTCGCAACCAACTCATGGCTCTGGCACATGGATAGCAAGCTTCCACGCACCCCTGTCCATAGCTAGCTCTTTGTCGATACTCCAATCCTTCAGGTCTCTCTTAACGGACTCCTCCCATGTCAAAATCGGTCGACCCTGCCCTCTCTTGACATTCTCCGCACGCTTTAGCCGTCCGCTGTGCACTGGAGCTTCTGGAGGCATGCGCTGAATATGCCCAAACCATCTCAAACGATGTTGGACAAGCTTCTCCTCAATTGGTGCTACCCCAACTCTATCTCGTATATCATCATTCCGGACTCGATCCTTCCTCGTGTGGACACACATCCATCTCAACATACGCATCTCCGCCACACCTAACTGTTGAACATGTTGCCTTTTAGTCGGCCAACACTCCGCGCCATACAACATTGCGGGTCGAACCGCCGTCCTGTAGAACTTGCCTTTTAGCTTTTGTGGCACTCTCTTGTCACAGAGAATGCCAGAAGCTTGGCGCCACTTCATCCATCCGGCTTTGATTCGATGGTTCACATCTTCATCAATACCCCCATCCTCCTGCAACATTGACCCCAAATAACAAAAGGTGTCCTTCCGAGGTACCACCTGGCCATCAAGGCTAACCTCCTCCTCCTCCTCACAGCTAGTAGTACTGAAACCGCACATCATGTACTCGGTTTTAGTTCTACTAAGCCTAAACCCTTTCGATTCCAAGGTTTGTCTCCATAACTCTAACTTCCTATTTACCCCCGTCCGACTATCGTCAACTAGCACCACATCATCCGCAAAGAGCATACACCATGGGATATCTCCTTGTATACCCCTTGTGACCTCATCCATCACCAATGCAAAAAGATAAGGGCTCAAAGCTGACCCCTGATGCAGTCCTATCTTAATCGGGAAGTCATCGGTGTCGACATCACTTGTTCGAACACTTGTCACAACATTATTGTACATGTCCTTGATGAGGGTAATGTACTTTGCTGGGACTTTGTGTTTCTCCAAGGCCCACCACATGACATTCCGCGGTATCTTATCATAGGCCTTCTCCAAGTCAATGAACACCATATGCAAGTCCTTCTTATGCTCCCTATATCTCTCCATAAGTTGTCGTACCAAGAAAATGGCTTCCATGGTCAACCTCCCAGGCATGAAACCAAACTGATTTTTGGTCACGCTTGTCATTCTTCTTAAGCGGTGCTCAATGACTCTCTCCCATAGCTTCATTGTATGGCTCATCATCTTAATTCCACGGTAATTAGTAAAACTCTGAACATCCCCCTTGTTCTTGAAGATTGGTACTAATATACTCCGTCTCCATTCTTCTGGCATCTTGTTTGCCCGAAAAATGAGGTTGAAAAGCTTGGTTAGCCATACTATCACTATGTCCCCGAGACCTTTCCACACCTCAATGGGGATACAATCAGGGCCCATCGCCTTGCCTCCTTTCATCCTTTTTAAAGCCTCCTTCACCTCAGACTCCTGGATGCGCCGCACAAAACGCATGTTGGTCTCATCAAAGGAGTCATTCAGTTCAATGGTAGAACTCTCATTCTCCCCATTGAACAGCTTGTCGAAGTACTCCCACCATCTATGCTTAATCTCTTCGTCCTTCACCAAGAGTTGGCCTGCTCCGTCCTTGATGCATTTGACTTGGCCAATATCCCTCGTCTTCCTCTCCCGGATCTTAGCCATCTTATAGATGTCCATTTCACCTTCCTTCGTGCCTAACCGTTGGTAGAGGTCCTCATATGCCCGACCCCTTGCTTCACCAACAGCTCACTTTGTGGCCTTCTTCGCCATCTTGTACTTCTCTATGTTGTCTGCACTCCTATCCAGGTATAGGCGTCTGAAGCAATCTTTCTTCTCTTTAAGCGCCTTCTGGACATCATCATTCCACCACCAGGTATCCTTATCTTTGCTTCTCCTTCCCCTGGACACTCCAAACTCCTCCGAGGCCACCTTACGAATGCAAGTCGCCATCTTCATCCACACATTGTCCGCATCCCCTCCTTCCTCCCAAGGGCCCTCCTTAAATACCCTCTCCTTGAACACCTGAGCTACCTCCCCCTTGAGCTTCCACCACTTCGTTCTAGCGACCTTGGCACGCTTATCCCGCTGGACACGAATCCGAAAGTGGAAGTCAGCAACCACCAGCTTATGCTGGGGTACAACACTCTCCCCAGGTATCACCTTACAGTCTAGGCACGCACGCCTATCTTCTCTTCTCGAGAGGATGAAATCAATCTGGCTAGAGTGTTGGCCACTACTAAAAGTCACCAAATGTGATTCTCTCTTTCTAAAGAGGGTGTTAGCTACAATCATGTTGTAGGCTAGAGCAAAGCTTAAGACATCTTCTCCTTCTTGATTCCTGATGCCATAGCCAAAGCCCCCATGCGCCCCTTCAAAACCTGTGTTAGATGTACCCACGTGGCCATTGAGGTCTCCTCCTATGAAGAGCTTCTCACCAATCGGTACACTCCTAACCATGTCTTCCAAGCCTTCCCAGAACTCCCTCTTGGTGTTCTCATTGTGGCCTACTTGCGGGGCATATGCGCTGATAACATTGAGAACCAAGTCCTCAGCTACTAGCTTTACCAGGATAATCCGGTCCCCACGTCTCCTGACGTCTACCACTCCATAGTTGAGGCTCTTGTTGATCAAGATGCCTACGCCATTTCTGTTTGCAGCCGTCCCCGTGTACCACAGCTTGAAGCCGGTATCCTCCACCTCCTTCGCCTTCTGTCCTCTCCATTTGGTTTCTTGGATGCAAAGGATATCAACACCTCTCCTCACTGCTGCATCAACTAGCTCCCGAAGCTTCCCTGTCAGAGACCCTACGTTCCAGCTACCTAAGCGAATCCTCCTAGGCTCGGCTAGCTTCCTTACCCTTCGCACTCGTCGAGTCAAATGCGAAGACCCTTGCTCATTTTCCACTACATCCGGGCGCCGATGTAGCGCGCCACTAAGGATGCGATGACCCGATCCTCACTCACTTGCCACCGTATCCGGATCAAGATACGGCGCGCCACTTGGGGGGTGACGGCCCGGCCCTTGCCCATTTCCACCACACCCGGGTTCCGATGTGGCGCGTCGCTGAGAGGGTTACGCCCCAACGAAAATCTTTTGGGTTTCATCTCCATAAGAGTGGCTGAGTTTTTATGTTGGCTCGCCAAGCCTATCACAACCCTCCTCCTTTACCCGGGCTTGGGACCGGCTATGTGGAGACAACATAGGCGGAGTTATATGCAAATATTCTCAACTGCAACAAAATTGTTCAGTTGAGCTACTAAACTTGTGCTACCTCTTGAGCACCGCGTTGAATTTCTCCGAAGAGGGGAGGATGATGCAGTAAAGTAGCGTAAGTATTTCCCTCAGTTTTTGAGAACCAAGGTATCAATCCAGTAGGAGATCACGCACAAGTCCCTCGTACCTACACAAAACGATAGCTACTCGCAACCAACGCGATTAGGGGTTGTCAATCCCTTCACGGTCACTTACGAGGGTGAGATCTGATAGAGATGATAAATAATATTTTTGGTATTTTTGATATAGAGATGCAAAGTAAAAGGTAAAAGGCAAAGTAAAAACAAGGCAAGTAAATAAAGTAATGGAGATTGATATGATGAGAATAGACCCGGGAGCCATAGGTTTCACTAGTGACTTCTCTCAAGAGCATAAATATTGTACGGTGGGTGAACAAATTACTGTTGAGCAATTGATAGAAGAGCGAATAATTATGAGATTATCTAGGTATGATCATGTATATAGGCATCACGTCCAAGACAAGTAGATCCAAACGATTTTGCATCTACTACTATTACTCCACTCATCGACCGCTATCCAGCATGCATCTAGAGTATTAAGTAAAATAAAGTAACGCCTTAAGCAAGATGACATGATGTAGAGGGATAAATTCATGCAATATGATAAAAATCCCATCTTGTTATCCTCGATGGCAACAATACAATACGTGCCTTGCAACCCTTTCTATCACTGGGTAAGGACACCGCAAGATTGAACCCAAAGCTAAACACTTCTCCCATTGCAAGAACTACCAATCTAGTTGGCCAAACAAAACGGATAATTCTAAGAGACTTGTAAAGATAACTCAATCATACATAAAAGAATTCAGAGAAGAATCAAATATTGTTCATACATAAGCTGGATCATAAACCCACAATTCATCGGTCTCAACAAACACACCGCAAAACAAGATTGCATCGAATAGATCTCCACAAGAGAGGGGGGGACATTGTATTGAGATCCAAAAAGAGAGAAGAAGCCATCTAGCTAATAACTACGGACCCGAAGGTCTGAAGTAAACTACTCACACTTCATCGGAGAGGCTATGGTGTTGATGTACAAGCCCTCTGTGGTGGATGCCCTCTCCGGCGGAGCTCCGGAACAGGCTCCAAGATGGGATCTCGCAGATACAGAAGGTTGCGGCGGTGGAATTAGGTTTTTGGCTCCGTATCTGATCTGATGGGGGTATGTAGGTATATATAGGAGGAAGGAGTACGTCGGTGGAGCAACAGGGGGCCCACGAGGCAGGGGGCGCGCCCAGGGGGGCGCCCTCCACCCTCGTGACCGCCTCTGGCACTTCTTGGAGTAGGGTCGAAGTCTCCTAGATCACGTTCGGTGAGGAAATCACGTTCCCGAAGGTTTTATTCCGTTTGGACTCCGTTTGATATTCTGTTTCTTCGAAATACTGAAAGAGGCAAAAAACAGCAATTCTGGGCTGGGCCTCCGGTTAATAGGTTAGTCCCAAAAATAATATAAAAGTAGAAAATAAAACCCAATATAGTCCAAAACAGTAGACAAAGTAGCATGGAGTAATAAAAAATTATAGATACGTTGGAGACGTATCAAGCATCCCCAAGCTTAATTCCTGCTCGTCCTCGAGTAGGTAAATGATAAAAAAGAATTTTTCATGCGGAGTGATACTTTGGCATAATTTCAATGTAAATCTTCTTAATTGTGACATGAATATTCAGATCCAAAAGATTCAAGACAAAAGTTCATATTGACATAAAAATAATAATACTTCAAGCATACTAATTAAAGCAATCATGTCTTCTCAAAATAGCATGGTTAAAGAAAGTTATCCCTACAAAATCATATAGTCTGGCTATGCTCTATCTTCATCACACAAAGTATTTAATCATGCACAACCCCGATGACGAGCCAAGTAATAGTTTCATACTTTAGAAATCTCAAACTTTTTCAACTTTCACGCAATACATGAGAGTGAGCCATGGACATAGCACTATAGGTGGAATAGAATGGTGGTTGTGGAGAAGACAAAAAAGGAGAAGATAGTCTCACATCAACCAGGCGTATCAACGGGCTATGGAGATGCCCATCAATAGATATCAATGTGAGTGAGTAGGGATTGCCATGCAACGGATGCACTAGAGCTATAAGTATATGAAAGCTCAACAAAAGAAACTAAGTGGGTGAGCATCCAACTTGCTTGCTCACGAAGACCTAGAGCACTTTTGAGGAAGCCCATCATTGGAATATACAAGCCAAGTTCTATAATGAAAAATTCCCACTAGTATATGAAAGTGATAACATATGAGACTCTCTATCATGAAGATCATGGTTCTATTTTGAAGCACAAGTGTGGAAAAAGGATAGTAGCATTGTCCCTTCTCTCTTTTTCTCTCATATATTTTGTTCTTCCTTTTTTTTTTGGTGGGCTTCTTTGGCCTCTTTTTTATTTATTTGGGCTTCTTTGGCCTCTTTTATTTTCATAAAGTCCGGAGTCTCATCCCAACTTATGGGGAATCATAGTTTCCATCATCCTTTCCTCACTAGGACAATGCTCTAATAATGATGATCATCAAACTTTTATTTACTTACAACTCAACAATTACAACTTGATACTTAGAACAAGATATGACTCTATATGAATGCTTCCGGCGGTGTACTAGGATATGCAATGAATCAAGAGCGATATGTATGAAAATTATGAAGGTGGCCTTGCCCCAAATACAATGTCAACTACATGTTCATGCAAAAAGCAATATGACAAATTAATGTGTGTCATATGAACGGAACGGTGGAAAGTTGCATGGCAATATATCTCGGAATGGCTATGGAAATGACATGATAGGTAGGTATGGTGGCTGTTTTGAGGAAGGTATATGGTGGGTGTATGATACGGGTGAAAAGTGCGCGGTATTAGAGAGGCTAGCAATGGTGGAAGGGTGAGAGTGCGTACAATCCATGGACTCAACATTAATCAAAAGAACTCATGCACTTATTGAAAAAATTTAGAAGTCATCAAAAACCAAAGCATTAAACGCATACTCCTAGGGGGATAGATTGGTAGGAAAAGACCATCGCTCGTCCCCGACTGCCACTCATAAGGAAAACAATCAATCAATAAAATTGTGCTCCGACTTCATCACAAGCGGTTCACCATACGTGCATGCTACGGGAATCACAAACTTCAACACAAGCAATCTTTAAATTCATAATTACCCCCAACTAGCATTGCTTTAATATTATCACCTCCATATCTCAAAACAATTATCAAGCATCAAACTTATCTTAGTATTCAACGCACTCAAAAGAATGTTTCACATATCTTGAACACCAAGTATGTTAACATTTAGCAAATTACCATGCTATTAATGACTCTCAAAATAATCTAAGTGAAGCATGAGAGATCAATAGTTTATTTAAAACAAATCCACCACCGTGCTCTTAAAGATCTAAGTGAAGCACTAGAGCAAAAATTATTACGCTCAAAAGATATAAGTGAAGCACTATGAGCAAAACTATCAAGCTCAAAAGATATAAGTGAAGCACATAGAGTATTCTAGAAAATTCCAAATCATGTATGGCTCTCTCAAAAGGTGTGTACAGCAAGGATGATTGTGGCAAACTAACAAGCAAAGACACAAATAATACAAGACGCTCCAAGCAAAACACATGACATGTAGTGAATAAAAATATAGCTCCAAGTAAATTACCGATGGAAGTAGACGAAAGAGGGGATGCCTTCCGGGGCATCCCAAAGCTTTGACTTTTTGGTGTCCTTGGATTATCTTGGGGGTTCCATGGGGATCCCCAAGCTGAGGCTCTTGCCACTCTTTGTTCCATAATTCATCAAAAGAATTCACCCAAAACTTGAAAACTTCACAACACAAAACTCAATAGAAATCTCGTGAGCTCCGTTAGTGAAAGAAAACAAAAGACTACTTCAAGGTACTGTAATTAACTCATTCTTTATTTATATTGGTGTTAAACCTACTGTATTCCAACTTCCTTATGGTTTATAAACTAATTTATTAGCCATAGATGCATTGAAATAAGCAAACAACACACGAAAAACAGAATCTGTCAAAAACAGAACAGTCTGTAGCAATATGTAACTAACGCAAACTTCTGGAACTCTAAAAATTCTACCAAAATAGGAAGTACTGGACAATATGTTTATTGATCAGCAGCAGAAAGAATCAATGCAAAAGCACGTTCATGTGATTTATTGATTTGTTTCTCGTGAGCGCAAAGTTTCTGTTTTTCAGCAGAATCAAATCAACTATCATCATAGCTTATCCTATAGGTTCTACTTGGCACAAACACTAATTAAAACATAAAACCACATCTAAACAGAAATTAGAAACAAAATTTAACACTAAACAGGAACAACAACAAAGAACACAAAATAAAATTGGGTTGCCTCCCAACAAGCGCTATCGTTTAACGCCCCTAGCTAGGCATAAAAGCGAAGATAGATCTAAGTTTTGCCATCTTTGGTAGGCAATCCATAAGTGGCTCTCATGATAGATTCATATGGTAATTTTATTTTATTTCTAGGGAAGTGTTCCATACCCTTTCTCAAGGGAAATTGGAATATAATATTCCCTTCCTTCATGTCAATAATCGCACCAATTGTTCTAAGGAAAGGTCTACCAAGAAGAATAGGACATGAAGGATTGCAATCTATATCAAGAACGATAAAATCTACAGGCACATAATTCCCATTGGCAACAATAAGAACATCACTAATTCTTCCCATAGGCTTTTTAATAGTGGAATCCGCAAGATGCAAGTTTAGAGAGCAATCTTCAAAGTCACGGAAATCTAGCAAATCACACAACGTTTTGGGAATAGTGGAGACGCTAGCACCCAAATCACACGAGGCATGAAGCTCATAATCTTTAATTTTAATTATGATAGTAGGTTCCCACTCATCATAGAGTTTTCTAGGGATAGAAACTTTCAACTCAAGTTTTTCTTCATAAGATTGCATTAAGGCATCAACAATGTGTTCGGTAAAGGCCTTATTTTGACTATAAGCATGAGGAGAATCTAGCACGGATTACAACAAGGAAATACAACCAATCAAAGAGCAATTTTCATAATTAAATTCCTTGAGATCCAAAATAGTAGGTTTAGCAACATCAAGATTTTTATTTCTTCCAATTCCACTTTCATCAATTTCATCATCAAGATCTAGAAACTCAGAATTCTTAGGACGCCTTCTAGGTAAAGGAAGATCATATTCAGTTTCATCAAGATTCATATTGCAAAACAAGGATTTAATAGGGGACACATCAATAACTTTTAGATCTTCATCTTGATTTTCATAGGAATCGGGTTTAGCGGCCATCTTATTAACTAAGGTAGCTTGCATATCCGAAATTTCAGTTGTCATTTTTTCAAGACGAGTAATTTGAGCTCTTATAGCATTGAATTATTTAGACATATCATCGAGTTCTTTATTCATAAAACTCATAAAACCTTTTTGTTCCTTAAGCTCGTTTCTAAAGAAATTATTATGCTCAAATTGCAAAACCATAAACTTTCTGACATTACTTTCGATCTCTTCTAGCCTTTTAAGGTGAAGATCACAAAATTTAGGGAGAGCCATTGCGACAAGTAAGCAGACTAACACACGAGCAAACAAAGAGGAAAAAGAGAACAAGGCAAAAGAGAAAGAGAGGAGGAGATTGGGAAATAGAGGGCGAATAAAACGGCAAGGGTGAAGTGGGGGAGAGGAAAACGAGAGGCAAATAATGTAATGCGAGAGATAGGGATTGTGATGGGTACTTGGTATGGTTGACTATTGCGCAAACTCCCCGGCAACGGCGCCAGAAATTCTTCTTGCTACCTCTTGAGCACTGCGTTGGATTTCCCTGAAGAGGAGAGGATGATGCAGTAAAGTAGCGTAAGTATTTCCCTCAGTTTTTGAGAACCAAGGTATCAATCAAGTAGGAGATCACGCACAAGTCCCTCGTACCTACACAAAATGATAGCTACTCGCAACCAACACGATTAGGGGTTGTCAATCCCTTCACAGTCACTTACGAGGGTGAGATCTGATAGAGATGATAAATAATATTTTTGGTATTTTTGATATAGAGATGCAAAGTAAAAGGTAAAAGGCAAAGTAAAAACAAGGCAAGTAAATAAAGTAATGGAGATTGATATCATGAGAATAGACCCGGGAGCCATAGGTTTCACTAGTGACTTCTCTCAAGAGCATAAATATTCTACGGTGGGTGAACAAATTACTGTTGAGCAATTGATAGAAAAGCAAATAATTATGAGATTATCTAGGTATGATCATGTATATAGGCATCACGTCCAAGACAAGTAGATCCAAACGATTCTGCATCTACTACTATTAATCCACTCATCGACCGCTATCCAGCATGCATCTAGAGTATTAAGTAAAACAGAGTAACGCCTTAAGCAAGATGACATGATGTAGAGGGATAAATTCATGCAATATGATAAAACCCCCATCTTGTTATCCTCGATGGCAACAATACAATACGTGCCTTGCAACCCTTTCTGTCACTGGGTAAGGACACCACAAGATTGAACCCAAAGCTAAACACTTCTCCCATTGCAAGAACTACCAATCTAGTTGGCCAAACCAAATGGATAATTTGAAGAGACTTGTAAAGATAACTCAATCATACATAAAAGAATTCAGAGAAGAATCAAATATTGTTCATAGATAAGCTGGATCATAAACCCACAATTCATCGGTCTCAACAAACACACCGCAAAAGAAGATTACATCGAATAGATCTCCACAAGAGAGGGGGAGAACATTGTATTGAGACCCAAAAAGAGAGAAGAAGCCATCTAGCTAATAAATATGGACCCGAAGGTCTGAAGTAAACTACTCACACTTCATCGGAGAGGCTATGGTGTTGATGTAGAAGCCCTCCATGGTGGATGCCCTCTCCGGCGGAGCTCCGGAACAGGCCCCAAGATGGGATCTCGCGGATACAGAAGGTTGCGGCGGTGGAATTAGGTTTTTGGCTCCGTATCTGATCTGACGGGGGTACGTAGGTATATATAGGAGGAAGGAGTACGTCGGTGGAGCAACAGAGGGGCCACGAGGCAGGGGGGCGCCCTCCACCCTCGTGACCGCCTCTGGCACTTCTTGGAGTAGGGTCCAAGTCTCCTGGATCACGTTCGGTGAGGAAATCACATTCCCAAAGGTTTTATTCTGTTTGGACTCTGTTTGATATTCTGTTTCTTCGAAATACTGAAATAGGCAAAAAAACAGCAGTTCTGGGCTGGGCCTCCGGTTAATAGGTTAGTCCCAAAAATAATATAAAAGTGGAAAATAAAGCCCAATATAGTCCAAAACAGTAGAAAAAGTAGCATGGAGTAATCAAAAATTATAGATACATTGCAGACGTATCAACTTGCTGACAAGATAATGCTCAGGGTTAGCAACTTGAAATTTTTCTAGTTAATTAAATAAAATATTCTAGCAGTTTAAAAGTATTTGTTTCAGCCAGATCACACCCTGTTTTGGTTAGTCCTATATTCTCCAATTACACTAAGAACATAAGTACACTAGTACGAGTTTGTTTAGGCCTCTACAACATTGTGGCCATAGTGGGTGGATTAGGATGCAACATTTGTTTGTATCTGTTGGTATGGACATTTTGCTGCTTGCTAGGAAATGTTCATCTCCAGTGTTGAACTGCTGGCCGATGGTAATTCTGATAGTTGTATTATTTGCATTGCTAACATATCCTGGTATATATTTAGGATCCTATGCTACTTATTTAGATTACAAACTAATTTGTCATGTTAATGTTTTATGCCGGTATATGTGCCTGCTTACACCCAGATTTGTTTTGCCTTATGCAGAAACTACTAGATACTTGCATCAAGCTTGACCAAGTATGTCCAGTATTGTCTTCCTGGTGTTATTTTACCTGGCGATAGAGCTCCATTGGTTTCTTTAGGCAACATGTCTGATTGATTTATTACTCTGTAGAGTGAGTGTGTAAAGGTTTTTTCCTTTTATGACTATTTGGTGCTTTTACCCAACAAAGCAGTATGTTCTTTTGCAGGGACAAATGGCAAAAAATGACAAGTCCACAAGTTGATCTAAGATGTTCTGTGATAGTGTGATCGCTTTTGTTCATAACATGGTTGACACCTTTTGATCATACGGAAGTTGATGTCAGCTTGGTGATTGAAGACTTGGTCTCTTCCATAATATTTTGTAGTAGTCAAGTGATCAAACAACTGGTCTCTTAGGATCTTAGCCATCAAATTTTGCAACAACTTGTCTTGTATGTCAACTTATGTATTTTCTTCATGGTTGTTAGCTAACTTGAGTGAAGAAAACAAATGAATCTTTATATATGTTGAATGAATGTATGGTTGAATGACATATTGTGATGAATAGAAGAGTGCCATTGTTTGTATATGCATTGTGGACTGAACATGAATTAAATATTATGAATGTGATCTAATGTTAAAATATGGTGTATTCGCAATTGTGCTGAAATGTAGAACCCTGGCAGCAAATGTGTCGGCAGAAGTATTGGGCATTGCACTTTCTGTCGGCATATCATACTGACAGAGAAACTGTCGCCCTAACAATGGCCATCGCTATATCTGTCGGGATAGCATGTTGTCAGATGGTCTGTCGGTGTTGCAACGTTTGTCGGTATAGAAATGTCTGTCGGCGAAGATCTCACAAACGTTGTCATAATGTCTGTCGGGATATATTTATCTGTCGGAAAAGACATTTCCCGGTAGGACTATAGGCGACAGCTCCTTTTTGTCGGGAAAGCTCTTTACCGACACTAAATCTGTCGCCTTAGGTGACCTATGCCGACACATTGTTTGATGCCGCTTTGAGTGTTGTGGTGTAGTGATCCAAATCAACTAAACCATGTCTGATCATCACGTGAGATGGAGTAGTTTTCAATGGTGAACATCACTATGTTGATCATATCTACTATATGATTCACATTCGACCTTTCGGCCTCCATGTTCCGAGGCCATATCTGTATATGCTAGGCTCGTCAAGTTTAACCTGAGTATTCCCCATGTGCAACTGTTTTGCACCCGTTGTATTTGAACATAGAGCCTATCACACCTGATCATCACGTGGTGTCTCAGCACGAAGAACTTTCGCAACGGTGCATACTCAGGGAGAACACTTCTTCATAATTAGAGAGAGATCATCTTAAAATGCTATCGTCAATCAAAGAAAGATAAGATGCATAAAGGATAAACATCACATGCAATCAATATAAGTGATATGATATGGCCATCATCATCATGTGTTTGTGATCGCCATATCCAAAGAACCATCATGATCACCATCGTCACCGGCGCGACACCTTGATCTCCATCGTAGCATCGTTGTCGTTTCGCCATCTATTGCTTCTACGACTATCGCTACCGCTTAGTGATAAAGTAAAGAAATTACAGGGCGCTTGCATTTCATACAATAAAGCGACAACCATATGGCTCCTACTAGTTGCCGATAACTCGGTTACAAAACATGATCATCTCATACAATAAAATATAGCATCACGTCTTAACCATATCACATCACAACATGCCCTGCAAAAACAAGTTAGACGTCCTCTACATTGTTATTGCAAATTTTACGTGGCTGCTATGGGCTGAGCAAGAACCGTTCTTACCTACGCATCAAAACCACAATGATAGTTTGTCAAGTTAGTGTTGTTTTAACCTTCGCAAGGAACGGGCGTAGCCACACTCGGTTCAACTAAAGTTGGAGAAACTGACACCCGCCAGCCACCTGTGTGCAAAGCACGTCGGTAGAACCAGTCTCGCGTAAGCATACGCGTAATGTCGGTCCGGGCCGCTTCATCCAACAATACCGCCAAACCAAAGTATGACATGCTAGTAAGCAGTATGACTTGTATCACCCACAACTCACTTGTGTTCTACTTGTGCATATAACATCTACGCATAAAACCTGGCAGTGATACCCCTGTTGGGAAACGTAGTAATTTCAAAAAAAATCATACGCACACGCAAGATCATGGTGATGCGTAGCAACGAGAGGGGAGAGTGTCGTCTACGTACCCTCGTAGACCGAAAGCGGAAGCGTTAGAACAACGCGGTTGATCTAGTCGTACGTCTTCACGGCCGACCGATCAAGCACCCAAACTACGGCACCTATGAGTTCTAGCACACGTTCAGCTCGATGACGTCCCTCGAACTCCGATCCAGCCGAGTGTCAAGGGAGAGTTCCGTAAGCATGACGGCGTGGTGACGATCTTGATGTTCTACCGTCGCAGGGCTTCGCCTAAGCACTACTACAATATTATCGAGGAAGACTATGGTGGAGGGGGGCACCGCACACGGCTAAGAGATCAAGCTAGAGATCAATTGTTGTGTCTATAGGTGCCCCCTGCCCCCGTATATAAAGGAGCAAGGGGGAGGGGGCGGCCGGCCAGGGAGGAGGCGCGCCATGGGGAGTCGTACTCCCATCGGGAGTAGGACTCCCTCCTTTCCTTGTTGGACTTAGAGAAGGGGGGAAAAGGATGGAGAGAGAGGAAGGAAAGGGGGGCGCCACCCCCCTCTCCTTGTCCTATTCGGACTAGGGGGGAGGGGCACACGGCCCAGCCCTGGGCGCCTCGCCTCTTCTCCACTAAGGCCCACTATGGCCCATTAAGCCCCCGTGGGGTTCCGGTAACCCCTCGGTACTTCCGTAAAATCCCGATTTCACCCAGAACACTTCTGATATCCAAATATAGGCTTCCAATATATCAATCTTCATCTCTCGACCATTTCGAGACTCCTCATCATTTCCGTGATCACGTACGGGTCTCCAAAAAACCTTTGGTACATCAAAACTCATAAATTAATAATATAACTATCATCGATACCTTAAGCGTGTGGACCCTACGGGTTCAAGAACTATGTAGACATGACCGAGACACGTTTCCGGTCAATAACCAATAGTGGAACCTGGATGCTCATATTGGCTCCTACATATTCTACGAAGATCTTTATCGGTCAAACCGAATAACAACATACGTTGTTCCCTTTGTCATTGGTATGTTACTTGCCCGAGATTTGATCGTCGGTATCCAATACCTCGTTCAATCTCGTTACCGGCAAGTCTCTTTACTCGTTCCGTAATGCATAATTCCGCAAGTAACTCATTAGCTACATTGCTTGCAAGGCTTATAGTGATGTGCATTACCGAGAGGGCCCAGAGATACCTCTCTGACAGTCGGAATGACAAAACCTAATCTCGAAACACGCCAACTCAACATGTACCTATGGAAACACCTGTAGAGCTCATTTATAATCACCCAGTTACGTTGTGACGTTTGGTAGCACACAAAGTGTTCCTCCAGTAAACGGGAGTTGCATAATCTCATAGTTGTAGGAACATGTATAAGTCATGAAGAGAGCAATAGCAACATACTAAACGATCAAGTGCTACGCTAACGAAATGGGTCATGTAAATCACATCATTCTTCTAATGATGTGATCCCGTTAATCAAATGACAACTCATGTCTATGGTTAGGAAACATAACCATCTTTGATTAATGAGCTAGTCAAGTGGAGGCATACTAGTGTCATTAAGTTTGTCTATGTATTCACACATGTATTATGTTTCTGGTTAATACAATTCTAGCATGAATAATAAACATTTATCATGATATAAGGAAATAAATAATATATTTATTATTGCCTCTAGGGCATATTTCCTTCACTATGCACACGCAAGATCATGGTGATGCATAGCAACGAGAGGGGAGAGTATTGTCCATGTACCCTCATAGACCGAAAACGGAAGCGTTAGCACAACGCGTTTGATGTAGTCGTACGTCTTCACGATCCGACCGATCAAGTACCGAACGTACGGCACCTCTGAGTTCAGCACACGTTCAGCTCGATGACGTCCCACGAACTCCGATCCAATATAGTTTTGCGAGAGAGTTCCGTCAGCACGACGGCGTGTTGACGGTGTTGATGATGCTACCAACGCAGGGCTTCACCTAAACACCGCTACGATATTACCGAGGTGGAATCTGGTGGAGGGGGGCATCGCACACGGCTAAGAGATCCAGAGATTAATTACTGTGTCTAGAGGTGCCCCCCTGCCCCTGTATATAAAGGAGGGAGGGAGAGGCCAGCCCTAGAGGAGGGTGCCAAGTGTGGGGAGTCCTACTAGGACTCCCAAGTCCTAGTAGGATTCCCCTTTCCTTTCCGGAGTAGGAGAGAAGGAAAGAGGGGGAGAGGGAGAAGGAAAAAGGGGTTGCACCCCTTGTCCAATTCGGACCAGAGGGGGGGCGTGCGCTGATGGAGCTATGTACCTAGGGTAGGGTCATGGACCTGTCTAAACTACCCTACCCAAAGACATCTCTAGAAGAAACCACCTGTCAGTCGACCTACAGGTGTTCCACTCGACGAACTCGAGAACACTCGACCATGAAGCTAACCACTTGACCATGAAGCTAATCACTCAACGGCCAGAGATCTCAAGTCACTCTACGGGTAATGGTCTGTCATTAAGTAGCCTTAATGGTCTTCATAGCATTTTATGTGGGCGTTACCAGTAACCCCCTGTCTTAATGTACTTTAAACCCTGCATAACTGAGGGCTGGAGGGGTCTGGCGAACTCTATATAAGCCACCCCCCTCCTCAGTGTAAAGGGTTCGCACCCTTGTAACTCACACGCATATAATTCAGTCGACCGCCTCCGGGCACCAAGACGTAGGGCTGTTACTTCCTCCAAGAAGGGCCTGAACTCGTAAAACTCTTGTGTGTACAACTACTCCATAGCTAGGATCTTGCCTCTCCATTAGTACCCCCCTACACTATTGTCAGACTTAGAACCACGACAGTTGGCGCCCACCTTGGGGCAGGTGTCTTAGCGACTTATTGAAGAAGTTGTAATCTTTACGATCTCCTTGATCATGGTTTCAGGCGGAGTTTTAGTTGAGGGCCGCGAGATCCGTCTCGGTGCGCTCACGTTCATCGTTGACGACTCTGCTTGGCTCCAGGAAGCTCCACTCGACATCGACACGCTCCCAGTCCGCGGAGCGACGCACTTTCGTGCATGCGTCCGCGGCGTCCTCCTGCGGCAACCGTCGACCCAGTATCGGTCGATCGTTGTGTCATCCTCCCTCCCTGCTTCCCGCCGGTGCAAGCGCTCCGGTCGGTCGAGGCTTCAGCGGTGGGTGAGGCACGCGGTGGCCCGCCAGTCGGCCACCCCCCAAGTCGCGGCAATCGAGCCCGACGAATCTCTCTACGGCCTATTCGACCTGTCAACTGGCTCCGCAGAGACTGCATCCGAGTGCGACAACAGTGATCCAGCGGTGGAGGTTCTGATGGTCGATGGACCACGCGGTACTCCCGGCTTTCCCGGCGCCGACGGAGGCGACGGCGGGGGCGACCCGTCGCGTTCCCAAGAGGAGTATCACCCCGAGCCCCTCAATTCGATGCAGAGGGAAGAACTTCGCCGCCGGAACATGGATGCACTTCACACTCTTATCGTTGGAGAAACCCCTGAGGCTCGCGCCTTAGAGGACGCGCGCTTGGCCAACTTGGCTGAGCGCACTCGACTGGAGAACCTTCAACGAGCACTCGACGAGCCTGCGCGGCAACGGGTTCCGAACTCCAGTCGACGTCAGCTCTTTCCACCACCGACTCGGGTATATCGAACTCCGATTCAAAATTTAGCAGCTGCAGCCTGTATAGCAGAGTCGATTCAGCCTTCCTAGTCAGAGGCTGGCAGAGGCTTGATGTAGATCAGAGATTTGCTCTGGGCAGCAGGAGATCAAAATTCAGCTGTATCACAGTCGCGGAACAGGATTCACAGCAGATCCGTAGCTGCGAATACAGTCCAGTCGGCTCATAGCCCCAGATCGCCCCCGAGGCGTGAGGGGCGTGGAGACCGGCACGATCAGTACAACAACCGTGAGCAGTATGATCACCGATTCGATCGCGATGATCGACGTCGAGTGCCCACCCCTCCTCCAAGGGGTGGGTCCTAAGCACCTCGACAGCAGGATGATAGACGCCAGCACAGTGATGGGCGAAGGATTCCAGTCGACCCCAGGGAACCAGGCTTTGATGCGAGGTCCATCACCGTTCAAGGTCTGGTCGACCGGAACAGAGCTCACCGAGAGGGTCACGACAGAGATGTACCCACCAGCAGCCGAGTGCATGTCTCAGGACCAGAGTGTTTCAGTAGAGCCATCAGGGTCGCAGTGATTCCCCCCAACTTCAGGTTGGCGACTCGGGTCAGTAAGTTCAATGGTGAGTCTAGGCCTGATACTTGGGTTGAAGACTACCGAGTGGCTGTCCAGATCGGTGGCGGAAATGATGAGGTGGCCATGAAACATCTGCCTCTTATGTTGGAGGGATCGGACAGAGCATGGTTGAATCAGTTGACACCCAGCAGCATTTACACGTGGGAAGATCTTTCCCGAGTGTTTGTCAGAACGTTTGAAGGAACATGCAAGCGACCAGCAGGACTGACAGAGCTGCAAACTTGTGTGCAGAAGTCGAATGAGACTTTGAGAGATTACATCCAGAGATGGATCACATTACATCACACGGTAGAGAATGTATCTGATCACCAGGTAGTCTGTGCTTTCAAGGAAGGCGTTAAGTACAGAGAGCTAAGCCTGAAATTCGGCCAAACCGGAGACATGTCTCTGAGTCGAATGATGGAGATAGCCACCAAATATGCCAATGGTGAGGAAGAGGATCGGCTCCGGAGTGGCAAGCACAAGTCAGTCGCCCAGGAAACCGGAGGAGGGAACTCTAGTTGGAAGCAAAAGCGGAAAGCCGAGCCAGCTGCTCCTGGAGAAGCCTTGGCCGTGACTCAAGGAAAATTCAAAGGGAAGCCCGAAGGGCCTTAGAACCCCAAGAAAGTGAAGGATAAAGAAGGAAATGACGTGATGGATTTTCCCTGTCACATCCGTGATGGATTTGCCGTGTCACATCCACACGAGGAAAGATGAAGAGGGTAATTTCATTTACCCGAAGCATACCACTCGACAGTGTCGACTCTTGATATAGCAGTTCCAAGGGAAACAATCCAAGGATAAGGAAAAGGAGTCGGACAAAGTTGAGGACAAGGGGGATAGTGACGAGGAATATCCTCAGGTCAATTCCACTCTGGTGACTTTTGCTGACGTTGAGAGCAAAAGTCGACTGAAAGTTATAAACCGAGAGGTGAATATGTTTGCTCCGGCGACACCCAGAGCATCACATTTGACCAGTCTGATCACCCGACGCACATAGCCACCCCTGGGAGGCAAGCTCTGGTGGTCGACCCAGTCGTCGAAGGTACTCGACTGACTAAAGTGTTGATGGATGGCGGCAGTAGTTTGAATATACTGTACGCAGAGACACTGAAAGGGATGGGCATTTCGATGTCCAGACTCAGCACAAGCAACATGAGTTTCTATGGAGTCATTCCTGGCAAGAAGGCCGCTTCACTCGGCCAGATTGCTCTCGATGTGGTTTTTGGTGATTCCAAAAACTTCCGCAAAGAAAAGTTGATATTTGAGGTTGTGGATTTCCAGAGTGCCTATCACGCTATTTTGGGCAGGCCAGCTTATGCACGTTTTATGGCTCGCCCATCCTACGTATACCTCAAATTAAAGATGCATGGCCCCAAAGGTGTGATCACTGTTACTGGCAACCGGAAGAAGGCGGAAGAGTGATTTCAGAAAGGCTCAAAGATCGCTGATGCTCAGATGGTAGCAGAAGAGTGGCAGGAACACCAGAGAAATGCAGATCCGAGTGATGTGTTGCGAGCCAAGAATCCCGCTACGGAGTCAGCGTTTCAGTCGTCCGGTGAGACAAAGCCAGTTCACATCCACCCGACCGACCCCAACGCTGCTCCGACTAATATCTCCACAACACTCGACCCCAAATAGGAAGAAGCGCTCATCCAGTTCCTCCGTGAGAACTGGGACATCTTTGCATGGAAACCTTCTGACATGCCAGGTGTACCCAGGGGGCTAGCTGAGCACCGTCTACGAGTCGATTCAAAGGCAAAACTTGTCAAGGAACATATGCGACGGTTCGCCGTCCAGAAAAGGAAGACTATTGGCGAAGAGGTGGCTCGGCTCTTAGCAGCAGAGTTTATCCGAGAGATTTACCACTCCGAGTGGCTCGCCAATATTGTCATGGTCCCCAAGAAGGACAAGTCACTTCATATGTGCATTGACTTTAAACATATCAATCAGGACTGCCCGAAAGATCATTTTCCTCTCCCCCGCATCGACCAAATAGTCGAAATCAACTGCGGGATGTGAGCGGCTGTCTTTCGTAGACGCCTATTCCGGGTAGCATCAGATCCGTCTGGGACCCGATGAGATCAAAACAGCTTTCATCACCCCATTCGGGTGCTTCTGTTATGTCACTATGCCATTCGGCCTCAAGAATGCCGAAGCCACATTCATGAGGATGATTCAGAAGTGTTTACTCACTCAAATCAGTTGGAATGTGGAAGCATACATCGATGATATTGTGGTCAAGTCTCGGAAAGGTTCCGACCTACTGACTGACCTCGCTGAAACATTTCCCAACCTCAGGAGGTATGATATCAAGCTTAATCCATCAAAGTGCACATTTGGAGTTCCTGGCGGAAAATTACTCGATTTTCTCGTTTCCGAACGAGGAATCAACGCAAATCCAGAGAAAGTGGGCACTATACTCCGAATGAAAAGACCTGTGTGTGTGCACGATGTTCAGAAGCTTACTGGTTGTTTGGCCGCTTTAAGTCGATTCATCTCTCATCTCGGTGAAAAGGCATTGACTCTTTACTGACTGATGAAGAAGTCAGACAAGTTCGAGTGGACTCCTAAAGCTGATGCAGCGTTTGTAGAGCTAAAAGCCCTGCTTTCCACCCAGCTGGTGCTTGCTGCCCCGATCAGCAAAGAGCCTTTGCTGATTTACATTGCAGCCACAGGACAAGTCATCAGTACAGTACTTACGGTCGAGCGGGAAGAAGAAGGGAAAGCCTTCAAAGTTCAGCGCCCAGTATATTACATTTCTGAAGTCTTGACCCCATCGAAGCAAAGATACCCTCATTATCAGAAGCTTGTATATGGGATTTATATGACCACGAAGAAAGTTGCTCACTACTTCTCTTACCATACCATTACAGTCGTCAGCGACGCCCCATTGTCAGAAATTCTGCACAATAGAGATGCAACTGGTCGAGTGGCAAAATGGGCGATTGAACTCCTTCCCCTGGATATCAGATTTGAGGCAAAGAAAGCTATCAAGTCCCAAGCAAAGCAGATTTCCTCGCCGAGTGGACTGAACAGCAACTGCCGACTCAAGTTCATTCGGAGCACTGGACCATGTTCTTTGATGGCTCTAAGATGCTGAATGGTTCTGGTGCTGGGGTAGTGTTGGTTTCCCCCCGAGGAGATAAGCTCAGATATGTACTGCAGATTCACTTTGATTCCTCCAACAACGAAGCAAAATACGAAGCACTTTTGTACGGCTTGCGTATGGCCATTTCACTCGGCGTCCGTCGCCTCATGGTCTATGGCGACTCAGATTTGGTGGTTAACCAAGTGATGAAGGAGTGGGACATCAGAAGCCCAGCTATGACTGGTCACTGCAATGCAGTAAGAAAGCTGGAGAAGAAATTCGAGGGGTTAGAGCTTCACCATATACCCCGATTGAAGATTGGCAAAGATAGGTTCCAAGAGAGAAGCCATTCCCAGTGGTGTGTTTTTGGAGCATATCCACGCGCCGTCGGTTCAAGAGGACCCTTTCACCGAAGAAGCCCCACAGCCAAAAAGTGCCACGGATCCAACTGAAGTCGAGGTTCCAGCCGTGGTTGACCTGATCATGGAAGTTTTGGTTATCACTCCTGACTGGACAGTGCCTTACATCGCATATATCCTAAGGAAAGAGCACCTAGAGAATGAAGAAGAGGCTCGACAGATCGTCCGTTGATCCAAGGCCTTTACTGTCATGAAGGGACAGTTGTACAGAGAAAGCGCGACTGGAGCCAGTCAGAAATGCATAACGCCGGAAGAGGGTCGGATAATTCTCAACGACATCCACTCGGGGACCTGTGGCCATCATGCGTCCTCTCAGACTATCGTGGCTAAAGCATACCGAGCGGGTTTTTACTGGCCCAGAGCAAATGAAATGGCGAAGGAGATAGTCGACAAGTGTGAAGGATGTCAGTTCTACTCCAATATGTCGCACAATCCCGCCTCAGCCCTGAAGACCATTCCAATCGTCTGGCCTTTTGCTGTTTGGGGGTTAGATATGGTTGGGCCATTGAGAACTGGCAGGAGCGGCTTCACCCATGTACTGGTGGCAGTCGACAAGTTCACCAAGTGGATCGAAGCCAAGCCTATTAAAAATCTTGATGCTGGAACTGCCATCAGCTTCATCAGAGAATTGATATTCAAATATGGAGTTCCGCATAGCATCATCACCAATAATGGGTCAAACTTCAATTCCGACCAATTCAAAGCCTTCTGCGCTTCTCAAGGCACACGAGTCGACTACGCTTCAGTCGCCCACCCCCAGTCAAATGGACAAGCAGAAAGAGCAAACGGCCTAATTCTCAAAGGACTGGAACGCCGGTTGATGCGTGATCTCAAGCACGTAGCAGGCATGTGGGTCGATGAACTTCCATCAGTTCTTTGGGGATTGAGGACTACCCCAAATCGGTCGACTGGGAGAACTCCATTCTTTCTAGTCTATGGAGCTGAAGTGGTTCTGCCAAGTGACCTGCTTCACAATGCACCGCGAGTCAAGCTCTATTCTGAAGTCGAAGCAGAGCAAGCCCGGCAGGACGCAGTCGACCTTCTGGAAGAAGAAAGAGAGATGGCCATGATCCGATCGACCATCTATCAGCAAGACTTGTGTCGATTCTATGCCAGAAATGTGAAGAGCCGAGCCTTCCAAGAAGGAGACTTGGTCCTCCGAGTGGACCAACAGAAGCCACACAAACTCGCCCCTACTTGGGAAGGCCCCTTCATCGTCACCAAAGTTCTCCACAATGGAGCATACCATATTTACAACGTCGATCGCCAGATTGACGAGCCACGAGCTTGGAATGCGGATCTGCTCCGCCCCTTTTACACTTAAGTACTCACTCGGATGAGATGTAATAAAAGTACTCCTATAGTTTATTTATCAAAGACAAAAGTGTTATAATTTTCCCATTAATTGTTGCTGCTTTTGCTTATGTAAGAAATCCCCCAGTGGGTGGCTTAGCTGTGAATCCATTTCGCCTAAGTTTGTAAAAAAAAATCCTGCCGAGTGACGAGCAAGCCTCTCACTCGGAGACTTAGCTGCGAATCCGTTTCGCCTAAGTGTTTGAAATCCTACCGAGTGGAGAGCAAACCTCCCACTCGGGGGCTTACCTGCGAATCCGTTTCGCCTAAGTGTTTGAAATCCTACCGAGTGGAGAGCAAACCTCTCACTCGGGGGCTTAGCTGCAGTCCAGTACTCGCCTAAGTGTTTAAAATCCTACTGAGTGGAGAGCAAACCCCCCACTCGGGGGCTTAGCTGCAGTCCAGTACTCGCCTAAGTGTTTGAAATCCTACCGAGTGGAGAGCAAACCTCCCACTCGGGGGCTTAGCTGCAGTCCAGTACTCACCTAAGTATGAAATTCATTCCGAACCGCAAGGGCGACGAGGTGCAGGTCGACTGCTACGTTCTCCTTCGAGTTACGGCACAAACACAATGAGAAGTAATGAAAATCCTACCGAGTGAAGAGCAAACCTCCCACTC
>NC_041391.1:166011909-166026412 GCF_002162155.2 Triticum dicoccoides | reverse complement strand
ATACTCGCCTAAGCATTTGAAATCCTACCGAGTGGTGAATCTGCCTCTCACTCGGAGGCTTAGCTGCAGTCCAGTGCTCGCCTAAGTGTTTAAAATCCTACCGAGTGGTGAATCTGCCTCTCACTCGGAGGCTTAGCTGCAGTCCAGTGCTCGCCTAAGTGTTTAAAATCCTACCGAGTGGTGAGTCTGCCTCTCACTCGGGGGCTTAGCTGCAGTCTAGTACTCGCCTAAGCGTTTGAAATCCTACCGAGTGGTGAGTCTACCTCTCACTCGGAGGCTTAGCTGCAGTCCAGCACTCGCCTAAGTCGAAAATCGTTCCGACCCGCAAGGACGACGAGGTGCAGGTCGACTGTTACCTTCTCCTCCGAGCTTCGGCACAAGTACAATGTGCGCTCTGCAAGGATGACGAGGTGCAGGTCGACTGCTACCTTCTTCGTCGAGCTTCGGCACAAATATGATGTGCACTTCATCCTGGGACGCAAGGACGCAAGTCGACTGTGATCTGTGCTCCAACCTGCAAGAGTCCGTCCCAAGCACAAAAATATATTCTGAGCGAAGAACTATGTTCGTTCGAAGACAAATGCAAACATATTCAACCGCAAACCCAAGTTCAGATAGCATCCTACGGATCCAGAAGTGCTCAGGCATCGATCCTGTTAAAGTTTATCGGTTACAAAAACCACTCGGCATTCCGAGGCAAATTTGAGGCATCAAGCATAGAAGTTTTTTACTCCTCCGGTGGAGGACTGGAAGGCGCGACAAACTCGTCCAGGTCGATTCCATCAACAATCCAAGTGGCAGCAGCAATGAATGTCTCCATGAAGGATCGGAAGTCATGCTTCTTAGTATTGGCCACCTTGAGGGACGCCAGCTTTTCCTCTCATGCATCTTTGCAGTGAACGCGGACTAAAGACAGAGCTACACCAGCACCGCACCTGGCAGAAGACTTCTTCCATTCTTGCACTCGGCTTGGGACTTCATTCAGTCGAGTCATCAAAGACTCGAGGTCATTCTGAAGCGTCTCCCCTGGCCAGGGTGTCGTGTCGATTCGTGACGCCGCAACCTTCAGTCGGGCAAGATAGTCAACCACACCAGCGACTCGTGACTCCAGTCGGAGCACGTTCATGGCAGCATCATCCTTCACAGGAGAGTTGATGGGATCCAGGCCTGTCTCCACTCGACTGGTCTCCTCCTCGAAATTTTGGCAGAATTCTGTACACACAAGTCAAACATAAACCAGCAGTTCCGCGACGAATCAACGGTGACAAGTCAGTCGAGTGAGAAAGGTTACCTTCAAGCATGAGGAACAACTTCTTGGCGAGCCCTCCCAGATAAGCTTCCAGATCATTCTTCTTCCTCACCAGTTCACTAGCCTTGTCACTCAGAGCAATCTTGTCGTTCTTCAGACGGCTGACTTCCTTGTTGGCCGCGTCGAGAGCAGCTTTCAGGTTGGCGTTCTCTTCTTCAAGTTTGCCGACTGAAGCCAGCTTCTCTTCCGCAAGCTTCGTTTTGTCCAGAGCCACCTTCTGCGCTTCAACAAGTTCCTGGTCCTTCTTCTTCAGAGCCTCCTTCGTTTTTTCTGCAAAATGACAAGGAGGTCAGAATCAATAATGTGCAGAAGGATGGAAACAGTCGTCAAGTTCTCACCAATCGTACCTTTTGCCTCGTCCTTCGCCTTCTGAAAGTTCTCCTGAACAAGTTTTAAGTCAAGGTCGAGCTGGATATGTTTCCTTTCCAACTCAGTGTAACGAGCCACAAGTTTGCAAGATTTCTGCAAAGAGTCAGTCGACAAATATCAAAGAGATGTTACTTCCGAGTAACTAAGAGAAAAACCGTAGCATTTATAAGACTACAGTCGAATCAAAATATTCAACAGTAGTCTCGGGGACTACACCCAGTGGGTGCACTCAGCGTGCCCCCACTGGTTTTATCGACTTGATCCAATCAGTCGACCAAAAGGAACAAAGAGATTGTGGTTCCAAAACCATAGCTAGCTGCCAGCAGTCAGTCATGGTCTCATCACGATCTACCTAAAAAACAGGATCTTCAGACTACAGTCGACTACTAGCAGTCCACCGTAGTCTCGGGGACTACACCCAGTGGGTGCACTCCGCGTGCCCCCACCGGTTCCAAGATTACGTTCGACATGGTTTATCCAGACCGACCACCGAAGTTGGAATGAGGAAATTCAAAATACACAGACCACGGTCGACTGCCAGCAGTCGACCATAGTCTCGGGGACTACACCCAGTGGGTGCACTCAGCGTGCCCCCACCAGTTCAAAAAGTTCAAAAAAATCAATTGACACACCCAGTGGGTGTACAGATTCAAAGATCTTTGGAAAGGAAATCTTCAGATTGCATATCCTAACAGAACAAGCGGTGTTCAACTAACCTGGACATTGCTCTGAAGAGCTGAGCTGGCATCGTAAGCTGCTTGGCTGGCGTCTAGGATCGCCTTCACCTGTTCCATCATGACCCCTGCTTGACGTATAGCTTCCTTAGTAGCGCTTGCTTGGTCCTCTGGGACGTGGTGTGTGGCAAAAAGAGAAGGCGGATCAGCACTTGACGACGAAGGGCGAACACTCGTTAGCGGCACAGCAACAGACACGGTAGCCCAAGTGACGTTGCCTCCCTCCGAAACCAGCGTCTCAGGTGCTGATACAACTTGAGCAGTCTTGCCAGCAGGCGCCTTCTTGTTCCTCCTCTGCCTCAGTGGCTCCTCATCATCGTCATCAGGGAGATCAATGACATGAGGTGGAGCTACAAGAAGGATTCAAGGTTAAAGATGAAGATCCAATCGACCAAAAGCAAAATGACAGAGACCGTACCGAGGTTGGAGGTGGCAGCATCTTCCATTTCTTGATCCTCGTTCCTGACTGAGGTCTCAGAGGTAGCAGCACTGCAGATTCCAGCAATCATTTGGTTAGCCAACGATTCGACCAAGAGCTCATTCATGCCAAACGAGAAAACACAAATTCTGCTATTACCCGGAAATAGTGGGAACCACCATCTTCATCTTCGGCAGGGCCTTCGTCGGCTTTGATGACATCGCTCGAGGTTGCTTCGACGCTTTCTCAGTCGGCGCCGGAGAGGTCGTCCGAGGGCGTTTCGTCGACTGCCCAACGGGCACAGTTGCTTTGCCACGCTCGACTGCGGGGTCATGGGCGAGCTTGGATCGCCTTTCAGTGTAGGGAGGGTCGACTTCCTCCTCCTCTTCCTCCTCCTCCTCCTCACCAGTACCGTCGTCTTCTTCATCCTCCTCACCATCGGATTGCCACTCCTCCTGACTTTCAGCTCCACTCCCCTCCTCCTCTTCAATCTGTTCTTGCGCCCTGTTGGGCATCGAGTACATATTGGTAGTTTCCTGGAAGACAACCAACAAGACAACAGTCAGTCGACCGAACTCTAGCAAAACAGAATGAAAGAAGTAGGATCACAGTCGGAGAAACAGAATCGGACCTTGTCTGGCACGTATGATTCATCGAGTGGAGGGATCCTGCTGGCTCCTCGGGGGTTTGTCCTTGTTCCCTGTGATGGCAGTCATCCACCTCTCCAGTGTGGCATCCTCGACCTCCTCTGGGTGGACCCGAGTGGTGTCTTCAGTGCCGGAATACATCCACATCGGATGATCTCTATACTGAAGCGATTGAATGCGTCGATGAAGGAAAACCTCCAGAAGATCCATGCCAGTCACCCCGTCACGGATAAGTGGGACTACATGCTCGATCAGCACCTTAACCCGAGCCTTCTCCTCCGGGACCACCTTCAGAGAGGACGGCTTGCTCACCCGATCCATGGAGAAAGGAGGGAGCCCAGTCGACTGCCCTGGCGTCGGCTGGTCTTGGCAGTAGAACCAGGTCGACTGCCACCCTGGGACCGACTCAGGAAGGACCATGCTGGAAAGGCACTCTTACCCCTCATTTGGACTCCAAGACCCCCACACATTTGGATCACTTGGGTTCTCTCGTCACTCGGATTGGCCTTTTTTACCGTTTGAGAGCGACAGGTGAAGATGTGTTTGAAAAGGCCCCAATGCGGCCGACAACCTAAGAAATTCTCACACAAAGATACGAAGGAAGCGAGATACACGATGGAGTTGGGGTGAAGTGGTGGAGCTGTGCCCCAAAGAAGTTCAAAAAACCCCGAAAGAAAGGGTGGGGCGGCAAAGAAAACCCGCGGTCAACGTGAGTGGCTAAGAGGACACACTCACCCTCCTGAGGCTGCAGATGCCACTCCTTCCCCGGGAGCCTCGCCGATCCATGAGGGATCAGCCCCTCATCGGCAAGGTCATCAAGATCATTCTGGCGGATGGTCGAGCGGATCCAGTCACCCTGGATCCAGCCCTGCGGCAGACTAGCCCGCAACGAGGATCCGCCCCGACTGGTCGCTCTTCCCTTCGCCTTCGCCGTCGCCTTCTTCGCCCGCTCCAAAGCCACCGTCTTCTCCTTCACCATTGTCGCCGGCGAAGCGTGCACGAAGCAGTGGCGCTAGGGCAGAGGCGAGCGCGGCGGAGAAATCTGGAGAAGAGAGGGGGGGAATGAAGATGCACTATTCAAAAACCCTCGTCCGGCGCTTTATATAAGGCTGCTTCCGAGTGGCTGACATGTAGGCCCGGGCGATCCTGTCAAATCCCGCAACAGTCGCGCGCGCGATATGTGGCGAAAAAGGTGGCACGGAGATCGAGGCGTCCCTGCCTTATCCCGTCCGATTGCTGCGGTCTCGCCCCATCCCGCGCACTTCCCAAAATTCAAATCCCACAAAATTCGCGGGTTGCAGAACAACTCGTCAGGCGGAAGATCTCCTCCGCTCTATCACTCGGAGCTCTCCAAGCGAAAACTTCACTCGACAGATATAAAGAATGGATCAAGGCAACTGAAAAAGAAGTTGACGCCGTCACCTAAAGTTCATTGATCCAAGACGTAGGGTTTGACACTATGTTTGTCTATATATTCAAATGACAACTCATGTCTATGGCTAGGAAACTCTAACCATCTTTGATTAACGAGCTAGTCAAGTACAGGCATACTAGTGACACTATGTTTGTCTATATATTCACACATGTATTATGTTTCCGGTTAATACAATTGTAACATGAATAATAAATATTTATCATAAAATAAGGTAATAAATAATAACTTTATTATTGCCTCTAGGGCATATTTCCTTCAGGAGCAAGACAACCCCAGAGAGTGAGGGTGATAGCGCCATGATCTGGAGACGAATCCGGAGCCGCCAGCTCGCATTGTTGTCCGGGACTTGCCCGTCGCCGTAGGTGGCGGAAGAGGGGTGTAGCGGACGTGCATGGAGATGTGAAGTGGAGAGTGCGTTGTGGACGCTGCCGATGCAGGCGCCGTGCTTAAATATATGTGGCTAGGCAAACTGATGGTCATCCCGCTTCAATGTGGCTCAGCGGCTAGTTGGTTTCTCGGGACGACGTGTCCGCATTGAAGCGGCATCGCCCGAGTGTTCACGTCGGTCAGCACGACCCAACGTCCGAACGTGCATTGTTGGAAATTCTGAAATAAATTCAGTATAAATGCGAGCATAAGGATTTAAACCCTGATGAGCTTAGAATAGCACTGTTCACTCCAACCACAAGTTGGTTCGTGATGCCCTTACTAAAGTTACTACGTAGCCAATTGGTATGAGCGAGTGAGAGATGTCTACTTCGTTTGAGCTCAGCCGGACGCATCGAATTTCACAACGTCTGGGCCTAAGGCCCCGTCCGATATACAAGTTATTAGAAAAATAAAGGAACACAAAAAAGTACAGGCTTGCTGCGTGCGTGCTGTACAGGGGCATTTCCTAACGGGCGCTTAGGCGCCCGTTTCTTCTGTTCCCGCATACCCCGCGCCGCGCTGGGCCAAGCGCCCGTTTCTTCTGTTCCCGCAAACGGGCGCATACCCCGCGCCGCGCTGGGCCGGCCCGTTTTATTCTATTTCTTTCTGTTAAAAATTTGCAGCAAAAATCTTTCTGCGAATGTGAGGGCTCGAACTCGCGACCTGTCCGTTGAAACAACAACAGACTAACCAACAGACCAGCGTACCGAATATGTCCATGTACTTATTTTCATTCTTTTATTGCCGCGGAAGCCCACCAAACCAGATTTCACTGCTCACTGATTTCTGGGCGTTTTTTTCTTTTATTTCTGGTTCCTTTTTTCCTTTTCTTTTCTCATTTTTATTTTTATATTTTCTTAAAAATGCGAATTTTTAAAAATTCATGAAATTTGTAAATTGGATGAACTTTTATCAAATCGATGAACTATTTTTAAAATTCGATGAAAATTTTAAAATTCCATGAACTTTTTAAAACGTGAACAATTATTGAGAACATGAACAAAAAATTATATACGATGAGCAATTTTCAAATATACACTGAACATTTCTTTTGGTGTACGATGAACAATTTTTAACTACACAGCGAACATTTTTGCGATATACATTGAAATAATTTAAAACATATTTATACATTTTTTGATATAAGATGAACAAATTTTATACATTGAACATTTTTGTATTATATCTGAACAAATTTTAACTACACATTGAACAATTTTGTGATATGTTCTGAAAAACCGTTTAAATATCCATTGAACAGTTTTTATGTACACTGAACAATTTAAAATTGTGAACAAAATTCGAAAAAGTGAATAAATTTGAAAAATATGAACAAATTTTGAAATCATGAACAAAAAACGAAAAATACATTTTTTTGTAAGTTCCATGAACTTTTTCAAATTTGATGAACTTTCTCTACATTTCGACGATTTTTTTCAAATTTGATGAACTTTTTCAAATCTGATGAACTTTTTTCAAATTTGATGAACCTTTTCCAACTTTGATGAACTTTTTTTCAAATTCGATGAACATTTTTCAAATTCGTTGAACTTTTTTTTAAATTCGAACGAACTATTTTGATATTGATGAACTATTTTTCAAAACTGATGAACTTTTTTAAAATCAATGATTTTTTAGTTCGTTAACCTTTTCAATTCTTGATGTATTTTGAAATCTGTGAACTTTCAAATTTCTTCCCAAAAAAATTTTGTTTTCCCAAATCTGTGCGCAATAAATAGCTCGACTTTAATTATTCTTAACATGTTCGCGCTGAAAATATATATGATCAGTTGGTTGCCCTAGTGGTTAGGCGACTGGAACAGGTACTTGAAGTTGCGTGATCGAATCCTCACGGGAGCAACCCTTTTTAGGGGATTTTTTGTGGTATAGATAAGGCGTGTCGTGGGCCGGCCCAGCACGCGCGGCTGTGAGCGCCAGCTTCCTGAACCGGCGCTTAAGGCGCCGGTTAGGAGCTCCCCTGTACAGGTGAGAGACGTTCCAGTTCACGGGAAGTTGCACAGAGAGGTGAGTATATCTGGCCATGGGCCGGGCCGGGCCTGGCTTGGGCCGGGCCTAAAAAAGCCCATGGCAGAAAACTGAGGCCCAGGCCCTCCCAGACCCTACCATCGGGCCTACTTTTCAAGCCCAAGTCCAACCCATCTGGTAAAAAGCCCTGAAAAACCCTTAGGGCTTAGGGCCGTGGGCCAGGCCTCTTCCTTAAAATGCCAATATGCCAAGCCCAAGCCCGTTCAGGCCCTGCTGGTGGGCTCAAAACTCAGGCCCAAGCCCAGCCCACGGGCAAGCCCATCGGGCCTAGGCCCTAGATTTTAGGGTTGGGCCTGGGTGGGCCGACAGGGCCAGGCCTGAGATGTCCAGGACAAGAGGTGAGTAACTACAAACAGAATAGAGGTGGCGGCGGGGAAGGAGGGTCGCTTGGTGGATCGGAAGGTTGCGCCCACTGTTTTTCTCCCACCTTGGTACCGGCCTGGCGTGGCATGGCTTGTGCTTCCACCTTTGTGGTTAACCTCGTGGTGTCTCGGTTTTAGCCCGGTTTTCCGTACATTAACCGGGCAATTCTCTTTTTCTTAATTAATCGACGAGGCAATTCTTTTGCCTCCGTTTCGAAAAAAAAAACCTCGTGGTGTCCCTTGTTCCCAAACTACCATGGCTTGTAATTCCTGCTTTGTTGAGTCAACTAGTAGTGAACTGAATTGTTATCATTTGGAAAGTGCGGGACGAGTTTTGTACAATTTCATCTTCAACGCAATTCCAGATTCTGTTTCATTTGGACCACATAAACATATTTGACAATCTGCATTCAAGAAGATCCTCAAAGATCAATGCTCACCAGTCACCACCATATCCCACAAAAGTAATTCTTGATATTGCACAATTTATCTTCAATGCAAATTCTAGTTTCAGTTTCATTTGAACCAGATAAAAATATTTAAGAAACTGCATTCAGTAAGATCCTGAAAGATCAATGCTCACGGATGTTGTTAGGCATAACCGCCTAACAAAAAAATAGAGACACCTGAATCTCTAGGCAAACAAGCTAATTCATGAGCAACGCATTCGTTATCTCTCCCTATTGCATACACACACACACGAGTCAACCAAACTCCTTGGCTGTCAAAACATTGGACGATGAATGTTTGATTGGAGTTCACACAATGAGGATAGTTTGGCAGTTTCCATCACGTTACTTCTGCACCCATGGGCGAGACTTAGGAGACGACCCTTCTGGGAAACAACAGCTTGAGATGTATCATCTTTCTCCGGTCTACTACGGCGTCTTGGGCTGCAGTATGAAACGTGCATGACCTAGAGACACAAGCATCGATCGAGGGAGAGACATGTCCTGAGAGCGGTGCTGGGTCGATATTGCCACACATCAAATTAAATCTCCCAACGTTGAGCAACGACATTGCTTCCTACAACTGCAAACTCCGGCCACCTGCGAGGAGAATGGTTACCCAGTGAAATTGCCTCCAGTTGACTACATGAATAAGAATCTGGTGGAAGGACATTATACTCGGTGTTGCAGATCTGAGAGGATTCTCGTCCAATGTAGCCGAGGCGGTTTCTCAAGTTACTCATCAAATAGGAATGTTGAAGCTTAGCTCTCAATGAACCAGGGGCACACCCCGATGCCTAACTCTGCAAACGGACATATATTTCTTCCCGACGCCTCCTATTCCCTCACTAACAGATTTATGATTAGTTGATTACCACACTTAACTAGATCTTTCTCCTCCATTTGAATGTCGCTGGGATGTACCACAGTACTGGTATCTAAGAGTTATTTATTTTATTTCGCCCTTTTATAGCTTACCCTCTCTCTCTCCTCCACTGCGTACGTATTTTCGTGCTGTTACAAGCAGTGGCAAACCAAGAAGGCCCAAGGGAGAGACTGATGATGGCTAGCTCCCGACACTTCCCAAATATGTAGTGACGCTACTGTATTATTGCTTCATTGATCCATTTTGAAAAGAGATATGCTAACTCCTGGCCATAAGGACAAATGTTGCTAATGTTTGTAAATCAAAGTGCAAAATTAATATCCTCAGCTACCACACGTCCGTCAATTCATGGTTCTCGATCTGGACTGATATGACAGTTGGAATTAATATTTGCAAAAAGTCTTGTTTTCCAAAGAATTTTAGCCTTCAACTCAGAGAGAAACATCCGATCAATTGATTGTAATAGTTTTGATTATTGTTACAATGGAATTTTAGTAGACTATTTAGCCAGTGACGATTGTTGCTCCTCTAGCAAAATACCAGTTTTCAGAATTGCGACCACATGAGTTAGTACTGTCTAAATATGGCTAGTTAGTACTGCAATACTAATTCTAGTACTAAAATCAGCATGGTGAGCATACGAGTCAGTTTTATTTCGTTACTATCCAAGATTATACTTCAGCTTCTCGCAAATAAAATAAAAGATTATACTTCAGCTAAGTACATGCTGATTTTGGATACAACATTGACAGTGCCAAAATTTTTTTAGAGAAAAGGCATCCGCCCGACTTTATAAATAAAGCCAACAAGCATAAATAAAGCCAACAAGCATAAATAAAGCCAACAAGCATAGTCACGATACAACCGTTCAGACATCCCAAAAGAGAGGAGCAGTTAAGAAGTATGATTACATGGCAACCAAGCCAATCGAGGCACGCATGCCACCCTAGAACCCAAAGGAGCAATAAACTAAGACATCGCCCTAGATCACCGCAGCAGGGAGGAAGCCGTAGATCTCATCATAGATAGCATGTCGTCTAACGCCTCAAGATCCGCTTCCTTAGTCAATAATCTCCACTGCTGTAAAAAGACGTTGGCTTTAAATAAGCAGCTTACAGGCTTAGCCGGGAAAATATGTTCAATAGTAAACTTGTTCCTAGTAGCCCACAGCGACCAACAAATCACTGCCCAACTAACTCAGTACCCTCTTAGACCGAACCGATAAGGAATTAAGGCACCGCCGCAAATCCTCAAAGGAAGATGGATTCCAATTAACATGAAGCCAATGTCTAATACAACTCCAAAGAAATTTGGCCAGCGAGCAATGAAAGAAAATGTGCTCAGTGTTTTCAACAGCCCCACATAAAGCGCACCTATCAGAACCCGGTCCGTTCCTCTTCCTAATCTGGTCAGCCGCAGGTAATTTACAACGCAGATCTTGCCACATGAAAATCTTGATCTTAGGAGGAATGCGGGCCAACCAGATATCCTTCAATTTCACTGTATGGGCGCCAGAGATAAGCTTAGCGTACGCAGACTTGACTGAAAAACGACCAGAGGAGGAGTGAGGCCAAACTACCGAATCATCTTCCTCTGAGAGCAGGGGGAAGCAGGCAATAAGACGTTGCCAATCATCCAACTCCGCAGGAGAAAGGGATCGCCGGAAGTTAAGGTCCCAATCGTTAACCGAGAGCTCAAAGATAGAGATCTCTGGAGCAGAGCAATAAGAAAACAAGGTCGGGAAGGCCACCGCGAGGGTGGAGTCACCTATCCACCAGTCTAACCAAAAGCGAGTGGACTTGCCATTCCTAACAACAAACTTAACGAGGGACTGAACTATCGGACGGACTTTAACAAGCTGGCGCCAAAACTGAGAACCACCCGAGGAGGAGGCAAGCATGGGGCTCGAGGAAGGGAAATATTTAGCTTTAAGAAAAGATAGTCAGAGGGGGCGCTCCTCAAGAGTCATAATTTTCCACCACCACTTTATCATGAGGCACTTGTTCATGACCACCGTATTAATGATACCTAAGCCCCGCATGTTCTTAGGCCTACAAATGAGATCCCATTTAACCATCCTGTATTTGCGTTTGTTGTCAAAGGAATTCCAGTAAAAGCCCCCCTGTGCTTATCGAAACCAGCATGAACCCCTCCAGACAGGAGAGATAGAAGCCCATTAGAAATATTGGGAGGGAGGATAGACAGGCATTAGTAAGAGCAACCTTGCCCGCCTGAGAATTATAGTGACCTCTCCATGGCAGAACCCTGTTCCCTACTTTGGTCACAATCAGAGCGAAATCCTTAGCCAATAGCTTAAGAAGGGAGATGGGGAGGCCCAAGTATTTTAAAGGGAACGAGCCAAGGGAACAATTCAGAAGATGCATCACTCTGTGGGCTTCAGAATCAGAGACCCCAGTCACGATAACTTCACTCTTCGAAAAGTTGATTTTAAGGCCAGATAACGCTTGAAGCACAGGAGGAGGAATTTCAGGTGAGTAAGGTTAGCCTCGTCTAGTTCAACCATAATAATAGTGTCCTTCACATATTGAAGATGAGTATTGCTGTTGGAATCAGGTGAGAACTAACAGGCGAGATGTGACTAGCCAGAGCTGCCCGAGTAAGGATGTGAGAGAGAGCATCCGCAACGAAGTTAAAGAACAGAGGGGAAGCCGGGTCACCTTGTCTAAGGCCCCTGCCATTGGCAAAGAAATTGCTTATCTGCCCATTGCAGCCGTATGGCCTCCCGAAACCATCTGCATCACACGATGAACCACTGCACCCTCAAAGCCTTTAGCTAGAAGAACTTGGTGAAGGAAATCCCAGCTCACAGAGTCGTAAGCCTTCTCGAAGTCCAGTTTCAGAACCACTGCCTTGTACCCCTTGGATTGCAAGTCATGGACGATTTCATGTAAGCAAAGGACACCATCAAGAATGAAACTACCTTTTATAAAAGCAGATTGGAAAGGACTGATGACACGATGGGCGATCGGAGAGAGCCTGGAAGCCAACCCCTTGGCCGGAAGCTTCGCAAAATTGTTGATTAGGGCGATGGGCCTGAATTGGGTGATCAGATCGGCCCCTTTGATTTTAGGAATGAGGGTGAGCACCGCGTAGTTTAGTCTGGAAATGCCAACTGTGCCCAGCCAGAAACCTTGGATAATCGCCAAAATGAGACCTTTTAACTGCGACCAGAATTGATGGAAGAAAGGAATGGAGAAGCTATCAGGCCCAGAGGCCGCGTTAGAGTTAGCAGAACGGATCGCTTCAAAAACCTCCTCTTCAAAAGGAGGGATCATCAATCCCTCATTTTCATCGATCGAAATCTGATTGAGGAGGGACCAGAAGGAGGAAGCCAGCCTAAACCCCATGTCAGGTCTGGCGGAGAGGAGAGTGGAGAAGAAGTGGACCACGTGTTGTATAATCGCAGTTTGATCAGAAACTCTCACACCATCAATAAGAAGACTGTCAATCCAGTAGCGTCGATGCCTACCATTCGCAATGGCAAAGAAGTAGGACGTGGGAGAGTCACCCTTTAAATTCCAGTTAATATTGCCTCTTTGCTTCCAATACACCTCCTCCTGACGATGGATATCCAACAGGGCCTCTTTGAGGCCGTACTGGATTTGCCACTCGGCGGGGGAGAGGCCAGTGTCGTCCGCCCGAGCATCGAGCGCGCCGATTTGAGCAACCAGCCTATTTTTGTCACACCTTGATTGAGCAGAGTAATTTTTAGACCACCCACGGAGAAACTTACGGAGAAAATAGGAACACTGGTGCCAGTCGTCCATCGGGCCAAAGGAGCGATAGTGAGATGACAGGAAATTCGAAATTTTTTGCGCCATCGAATTAGTAAAACCCTCCACAAGGAGCCAGGAGGCATCAAATTGAAACCTAGGGAAGGATAACACACGATTACCATCGTCAAGAATAAGAGGAGAGTGGTAGGAGCCCACAATGGCCAGGGCTCTAAGGATGGCACGAGGAAACATCGAGTCCCATCTAGAACAAAAGAAAACTCGATCGAGGACAGATCGGATGGGAGAGGTTTGGTGATTCGTCCAAGTGAAACGGGCCCCAACCGTAGGGATTTCGTGGATCGCCGTGTCTCTGATAAAAGCGTTAAAAGCGTCGGCCAGTGGCCACAAGAAGTTAGAGGAGCTCTTATCCGAAGGGTAGCACATCAGGTTAAAGTTACCCCTAATAAGTAAAGGCAGTTGACATGCATCTAATTTATTACGAAGTTCGTCCAGGAAGATATAAGACAAAGAGTGGTCAGCTGGACCATAAACTACCATGATCTCTAGTAAAGAGTTGAGGGAACGGTGAGACACCACCGTGCTAGCCCAATAAATTCCATGATCAAATGCTACAAAATCGAACATATCTTTCTTGGTACCAAGGAGAATGCCCCCCGAATGCCCAACAGAGGCTACAAAATTCCAATCAAATCTGTCGATCCCAGAAACAACTGAGAGCTCATTTGGAGAGAAGGAAGGTTTGAGAGTTTCAACTAGACCAATAATGTCAATATTTTCAGAACGAACCATATCTTTTAGCTGGTCTCTGCGCCCCCTATCGCCGAAACCCCTAATATTCCAGAATAAAGCCTTCATCTGAAAGAGAGGTTTTTAATGCGACGGCTCGACCTACTAGGAGCCACGCAGGATTTAGCACGTTTACCCGCCCCACGCTTAGAAACAGCCGCGGGAGCCTGACCCCTATCAGCTCCCACCCCGTCCCCACCGGCCACAAAAAGTGGGAAAGAAGAATCCAACCTAGCCTCCTTGGCTTTAGCAATGTCAGCCTGGGCTAATTCGTTTGACCTAATTATACCAAGCAAGGAAGAAGGAGAACCCAAACTAGCATCCAGAGAAATCCCAACATCTTCTAATATGTGAAGCAAATGATCGTCGGATTGCGAGTGAAGCACTACCCAAACCGGAGAAAGAACAGAGGGGACCGGAAGGGAGGGGCTTGGACACGCACCTGAAGGAGGCAGATCCCGAGCCGCCGCACGCCGAGCGGCCCGATCAGCGACCCGCTCGCCACTGATGGAGACACGGCCACTCTTGCGAGCCATGGACGCCGGCGAGCTCAACGGCACAGGGCGGGCACGGCAGGGAGACACCGCAGCGGAGGAAGGACCTGAGGCCATGCCCAGATCAGCATCCAGCCTCCGGCAAAGACCAACCGCCGACTGCCTTGAATCACCAAACGCTCTACTTTTGGCCGAGTACTTCTTCACAGAAGACTTCTTCTTCTTTTTGGATGCCAGGGGACCGGCCGGGGGCGGATCCTCGATGCCCGACAGGGAAGGAGAGGCAGGGCGTGCCGGGAGGTTAGAGCACACCGCCGAAAAAGGTGTTCCCTTCGCCCCACCAGAAGCCGCGGCCCCTCCCACAGAGTCCGGCAGCGAGTC
>NC_041391.1:165992634-166011325 GCF_002162155.2 Triticum dicoccoides | reverse complement strand
CCATCCGGAGCATTCTCCTCAGCATATCCTGATCCTCCGGGGAGAGCCCATCCCACTCCGACTGTATTATTCCGCTAGTGAACTATCGGCTTTCCAAAGCTTCTAATACATGAATCATACTTGTGTGATGTCCACTTTCCTGGAAGATCTTAGTTTTTAGTGGACATGGTACCTTCCAAGATAGATTTGTGCTTCCTTTATATGGGGTGCTGAACCATTTCTTAAGAATTTAGCATATTGAACATTTTACATGCAATGGAGGGATATGAGACAATGCATATCTATACCAAGATTTAATATCACTAGAATATTAAGCATGCTTGACATATAACTCGAGAATGCAATCTCTTCATTGAGCTTTCAATGATAATCATCCAGCCAAAATGTTCATAACTCAGGGATAACAAAAAATGTAGCGATTAATTTAACTATGTAATGTCAAGCACTCCTCCATGAAAGCCACAATTTGCCAGTCATATTCCTCTTCCTGCTCCTTAATTTGAGGGCTATTCGACCATATTGCATCATATAGCTCAAGGTTGTTGTCTTCAATTTTATCAAAGATTTCCCCAAGGAATATCTATATTAGTAAGTACAAGTAGACCATCTAGTTCTACACCTGATTTGCCATTGTTTTGCTTCTAATGGAGTTAGTTTAGTCCGCCATGCATTTTCTTTTATGAACCATTCGTTTATATGAACCTTAATAGGGTTCTTCGAAACCTTCACTAGAGCAACTTTCCATTACGGTGGTCATGCCTTGTGTAGGTTGCTTGCCTTTTAACTGTATTTTCTTGAATAGAATATCTGATCACATTACTCGGGAGTCTTGTTGGCATCTTTGCCAGCTTGTTAGTGGCTTACAGGACTAACACACACAAGGTGTGCCAAAATTATCCCTGAGTGGAATCCAATAAATTGTCCCTCGAGTGTTGATGCATGTGACGCCTTATGATGCAAATAGTATGACACCTTTCTTGGAGAGCTATTACAGGTCTTGCATCGCCAACGTCCGAGCTTACGACTTTGCCTTATTCATAGGTTTGAAGGCAAAGTTCTCATGTCAAAGCACAAATCAAGATGGTTGCAACCGTTTAGATCCAATTTAGTCGTCTGCGTAATACACCCAATAATAAAGCAACGGAATGTTTCTCAAGATTTTTTGAGGAATACTAAACACATTCATCAAAGTTTTCTAGTTTGCGCACAAGAAAACAATAATACAAATCTAGAACATAGCAATAAACCACTAATAAAGCATGAATGTAGACTATGTAATTTTACACATCGTTATACAAAGAAACACGGTGGAAATTTTAATTTCGGCATGGAAATACGCTCGGAAGTAAGTATTTCGTTTATGAAGCCAGTTGCGTAAAATTTTCAACGCTAAGAAATAACCAATATAATTTTAAAAAAATTGGGAAGTTCTCTATAGTACACTCAGATCCCCCCTCTTCAACTCTTTGAATTTCCTCGCTTTTTTTGGATTTTATTAGGCCCAACGCTATAGGTCGAACTGTTTCCTTCTACAGAATTTTTTTGTTTTTCTTTTTCCACCCAATTTCTTTCCTTTTTGTCGGCGATTGACCCGATTCCACGACCCGTTGACCAGGGTGAAACAGAGTGCCAAAGTGCACTCCAGTGACGTGGTTGGCTCATGCAACATGCAGTGAAGGCCAATAGACGCGCGCTGCCCCGGCACAACGCGCATGGCCACACCGTCGTCGACCTGCAAGGCGACGGCACGTTCAGCAGGAGTGGCGACGCTTCGAGGCGAGAGTAGGATATGTTGTGGCAGAGCAGTTTGAGGCGCAGCAATCGACAAGAGCAGTGTGGTGTGTCGCGGCAGCGTGGTCTGCGACGCATGCGGTGTCTCCGGTTGGCCGTGGTACAAATGGTTCAAGCTTAACTCCGAATAACCAACAACGACGGCCGGTTGCTCAGGTCTGCCCACACACAAATATTTCTTTCCGGACGTCTCCTATTCCCTAACTAGCAGATTTATCGTAACTACACTTCACTGACTCTTTTCCTCTCTTTTTCGCTGTAAGCGTGTAGCCCGTGCTACAACACTAATTCTTTATTGAGTTTGTCCCTCGTACAGCTTATTCTCTCTTTCTCTTCGGTTGTGTACGAATTTGCATGTTGCTTCCAGTATGGACAAACCAACAAGGCACGAGGGAGAGAGCGATGATTGCTACCATCTCTTCTTGATATTTGTCAAATATATAGTGATGCCAGCAAGCTTTTATAGTACTATCGTGACCACTTATTATTGATGGTAGGTAAGAATGCACTACTGCTTCACCGACTTATTTTGAAGGGAAATGCCAGCTGGTGATCAAAAGGACGAACAGACTAACATACTTAAGTTACTTACTAAAGTTACTAAGCTCTTTAGCCAATTGGTTGTCAGCCAATGAGAGATGTCTTCTTCGCTTGGGCTCATCCGGACTCATCAAAGTTCTCTTATGTTCTCTCTCTCTCTCCCTAAATTCCCTAAACTGGTTTTCTTTCTTTCCCCCTATTTTATTGTTTATTTGTCGATATGTCCTTTGCTTCTCTGTTAGCGGGCTGAGCACTATTGTTTGTTTTGGTGTGAGCAAAGTATAGTGATATGGAGAAGAAAGACACATGCATGGTCCTCAAAATTTTATAGGGCATTATTCGGTATTTTTACAACATTTATTCTTGACAAATATGAAATCTAAGAAACATTGCCAATACAATAAAACCTACAAGTCGTGATTTGTATCGCGGGCATAGTAGAGCTTTAGGGTAACTATAGTAACAAATAGGCATCGCAGTATTCATCTGCAAAAATAATACCAAGCTATGATATGAGTGACAAGACTTTTGATTGGAGTATTCATCAAAAATCATACAACTCCATGATTTGACCAATCGAGATTCCATATAACTTACCCCTATGATATATGAATAATCCACAATACTAACGATCATAGTCTCGGCAGCATCACTAAAAGGCAATGTCTATGATAACGGTAAAATGGTTGTGGGAAGTGAGAAACACTTTGAATCTACATAACGCGATGTTTACGATACAATAATAGATCTAATTCAGTCATCTACGTGGCATGCCTAATAATGGCTTTATTCTTGCCAACAATATATAAAGCAATGGAAAGTTTCTCAAGAGTTGCTCAGTAATACTATACACATCCATCAAATTTTCTAGTGATCCATAGCGTTTGCGCACAAGAAAATAATAATACAAATACAGAAAATAGCAATAAATTACCGATAAAGCATGAATTTAGACTATGCACTTTTACACATCGTTATACAAAGAAACACGGTGGAAATTTCAACTTCGGCATGCAAATACCATGGGGAGTATGTTTTTTTTTATGAAATTAGGTTTGCAATTTTTCAAATGCTAAGGAAATAAGTAATATAATTTTGAAAATTTTGGGAAATTCTGGACCAAAAACCGCCCTCAGATTCCCTCTTTTCAACTCTTTGAGTTTACTCGCTTTTTTTGGATTTTATTAGGCCCGCCCGACACAATAAGTCGAACAGTCTCCTCCTATTTTTCTTTTTCTTTTTTTCTCCCAATTTCTTTCTGTTTTGTGGGCGATTAACCCTGTTCCACTGGCAGCCCATCTGTGACTCGTTGACTAGGGTCAAAGCCAGTGCCACAGCACGTGCTAGTGACGTGGTCGGCGCATGCGACATGGAGTGAAGCCCAGCGGAGACGCTCTGCACCGACACAATGCGCATGGGTGGCATGGCCACACCGACACCGTCACACCATTGTCGACGCGCCCGGGCCACAACAGACTTGGCATCGTAGGTACTCTCAGGTAGGCAGCAGGATACACTTTGATTCACTCAGATATGGAGATTTGGATCGAACTACAGGCACTGGATACAAGCACAATTGTGCTAAAACTGAAGAAGCAAGAAGAGGAAGGATTGAGAGCCGGAGGTGGAAGAGAAGGAGCCGCCGTGCCGTTTCAGCCGTGATCCTCTGGATGACCTGATCGATCGACTACTTCAGGTATTTGTAGTCGTTGGCTCCTTGACCTGGATGCCTGGCTCGTCCCTCTCATGCCGGCCCAAGCCCACCCGTGGAGGGTTACTAACACCCTCCCTCCTCGAAACTTGGCTTGACCCTAACCCAAAGTCTCTTTTACCGGTTCACGTAGCTACCGGTGAAGCATCGACCGGTCATTTTGCTCGTGATTCATGTTGTGATAGCCCACATTCAATGTATAAGAGTGTATTTGTCGCAGTTAATGTTTTGTATATAGTCAAATCAAGTCAGATGAATAGTGTGCATGCTAGTACTTTTTGCAGTGGGATATACATATGCATGCAATGTCTCTCCCCTCTCCCTCTTCCAAACAAATCCATGCATTTTATTTTTGTTTACATATTTGGATGGCCAATATTTTTTACAATAATGCTCTATGATTTAATTTTTTCATATATTCAAATTCCTGAACATAAAATCTTTAGAATGAGACCAATCTTGAATATATTTAAACTAGTTTAATTTTTACTATTTCAATCATATCAAAATATTAATTTCACTCATTTCAATTTCAATTTTCAAAATAATTGAAACCACTTTTCTGAATATAGTTTTCTTAAGTTGTTGAAACCAGTTTGTGTGAAATTGAATAATTCAAATACATTGTATCAGTTTTCTAAAATGAGTGAAATGATTATTTTTGTGAACTCCTTATTTCAGTGTGTATTTTTTGAGCGTAACGTGTTTTCTGAAACTAGTGAAATGAGTGAAATCTATCTTTTGTATCAAGTGAAATGACTTTTTTGAAACAAGTGAAATATGGTATTCCATTTGAGTGAGTGCAATATGTTTTCGAAATTTAGTTTCTTGAAATATTATATGCCAGCTGTCGGTGTCAAAACCGGCGGATCTCGGGTAGGGGGTCCCGAACTGTGCGTCTAGGCGGATGGTAACAGGAGACAAGGGACACGATGTTTTTACCCAGGTTCGGGCCCTCTCGATGGAGGTAAAACCCTACTCCTGCTTGATTAATATTGATGATATGGGTAGTACAAGAGTAGATCTACCACGAGATCAGAGAGGCTAAACCCTAGAAGCTAGCCTATGGTATGATTGTTGTTCATCCTACGGACTAAAACCTTCCGGTTTATATAGACACCGGAGAGGGCTAGGGTTACACAGAGTCGGTTACAATGGGAGGAGATCTACATATCCGTATCGCCAAGCTTGCCTTCCACGCCAAGGAAAGTCCCATCCGGACACGGGATGAAGTCTTCAATCTTGTATCTTCATAGTCCAGGAGTCCGGCCAAAGGTTATAGTCCGGCTATCCGAACACCCCCTAATCCGGGACTCCCTCAGTAGCCCCCGAATCAGGCTTCAATGACGATGAGTCCGGCGCGCAGATTTTCTTCGGCATTGCAAGGTGGGTTCTTCTCCAAATTCCATATACCTGTTGAATAGTGTCCGGCTTCTGGTGAATGTTGCACTCCTTGGCTTCCACGCCCGATAATGGCCATCTTCCACGTGTCAAACGAATGCGAAAAGCCAGGGTGTTTTTTAATTTACCCCCCTAGCTGTGCAAATAAGCTGCCTATAAAAGAGACGGGGATTTAGATCCGAATCACACCATCTTCCCTTAGCGAGCATTCATCAGAGCGCATTCGACAGAGATCCATTCCATCATGGCCAGTCGACGTAGCTCCTCCTCTCACCCCCAGCCCTCAGCCTAGAGATTGGGAGAGATGCTCCGTCCCGCACAGCGAGCTAGTGGCGCTCCAAGCCAAGGGGCTTCTCCCCCCGGCCTACATGGTCCCAGTTCGAGCCGGGCTTGCCACCTATAATGGCGGAGAGCAAGCGGAGAGCGTCCCCAATCCCTCCAAAGGAGAGTGGGTATGCCTTGTCCCTTATTTGATAAGAGGGCTCGGATTTCCAATTCATCCGTTTCTCCGGGGGCTCCGGAAGTTCTACGACCTCCAGTTGCACAACCTTACGCCTGCCTCCATACTGCATATTGCGGGCTTCGTAGCCCTTTGCGAGCTGTTTCTGGGCATCGAGGCTCATTTCGCGCTGTGGAAGAAGCTGTTCTGCCTTATGCCCCGTTCTCAGGAGGGGTCGATATATCAAGTGGGCGGAGCCGAACTATGGCGCATCGCCGGGACCGGATATCTATCCGGAACCCCAAAGAAGGCATCCGAAGACTGGCCTTCAGAATGGTTTTATATAGAAGACGTCCCCTGCCGGACCCTGTTCGGATCGGCCTCCCTGAGTTCGATAATGCTCCTTTGAAGAAGCGCCTAAGCTGGCGTCCACGGAGCCCTCAGAAGGAAAATGACAAGGACGTCCTTTACCTGATGAGCCGGATAAGGTTGTTAGCTCATTCCGGACTGACCATGATCAAGGTCATGGCCACATGCGTTATGCGGGGGGTGCAGCCGCTTCAGTATAGAGGCCATCCCATGTGGGATTTCAATGGGGAGGACGACGCCACCCGGTGCGGCCGTAAGGGGCCAGAATCGGCTGCCGCTCTAATAAAGATCTTGTCCGCTTTGTACAAGGGAGAAGAGGAGGAATTTCTCCGCGTCAACCCACGGGGCGGATTTTCTATGTACAATCCTCCAAGCTGGGTAAGAGGACACTTTCACTCGCCCATCTGTTTCATATTTCCATAGTTAAGTATTCAACCTAGCAATTTCAACGCGGGAGCTACGCCAGGATGTAAAGGAGATAAACAGCCCTCCTCCACAACCTGAGGACCCGGAACGTTCCTTCGACCCGGACTCCCAAGAGGACCCAGACTTATCTGTGGAGCTGGTCGATGGGGTGTTTCATCAATTGAGTAAGGACAACACCTTAGTGGCCATTACGGCCGATTATCCCGGACTACTTCCAGCCTCACAAGTAACCGAGACCGAAGTCCTAGTACTTTTAAGATGATCCATCCGTGCTTATTTTTGATCACCGTATATCAATGGCATTTTTGCAGGGGAAGTCCTTGAGGCGGAGGGCCGAGCCTGCGGTGGCTAGCCAACAAGGGGCATCAAGGCCCAGCAGGCTGAAAAGAAGTGCGGTCCGGATTGAGACGCCGGCGCAACGGTATGGCGTACCATTTTATTCCCAGGTTTTATTCCCTCAAGGCATACTAACGCTCGTGCTCTCTTCAAGAAAAAGAGCGCTCGCCGGGCTATATCCGAAGAAGTTGCCAATCGCGCCTCCACCGGCCAGGCTCCGAGGCCGGGTCCGGAAGCGGAGGCGAACATGAGGCGCGCACCGGACGCTCCTCCGACAGAGGATGCGGACGGACTGTCTGCCACCAATTCCGAGGTGGAGAGTGCCATGAACCACAGGCGTCGCCGGACAGTTCTTCGTGATGCTTGTTTCTCCCAAGAGGCATTGGATGCCTTCAATACGGGAGATGCGTACCTCCGTGCCGCTCAAAATGGTCTAGCCAGAGCCGCAGAGCAGTATGTAAAAGACATATGGGTGAGAAAATTTGATGGTTATATATGTCAGTAGCCCCCGAGACTTGAAACAGTTAGAATAACTGATTTAAGGATCATTTGCTATGCAAGATCTTACAGAAAAGAATACCCAACTGTCCCAGGATCTGGAAGAGTGCAAAGCCCAACTTGAGGCCGCACTAGCCACAGCAGGGGAGGCCAAGGAGACCCCCTCTGGTAATATATGTTGTGAAGTGTGGCATGTGTGCAAATCTGACAATAACATTGCAGATGGCGCTGGAGTGGATCCGGACAAGCAACAACTCTTGCGCCGGTTAAAGGCCGGCGAGAGCGTGCTTACGAGGGTGAGGCAAGAGAAGAATAATCTCCAAGATGCCAACACCCAGCTAGGCGAGGAACTAAAGGATGTTCGTGCTCAGCTGTCGGACTCCATGAAGGAGAATCGGCGGCTTCGACGCGGCATTTTTAGTAAGTGCTTGAACGAACTTCAAAAAAGAGTTTGGCGAGGAAGTCGATTGACAAAGTTATGTCTGTAGGTATGCTGACAGGTCGGCCTGAAGAGGAAATGCCCGGTTCTACGGGTGACCTTCTTCCCGAGCTCTCACAACTGCACAAACGAGTTCAGCAGGTAATGCAAGGCGTCGCCCAGGCCTTATGGCCATCCGTCTCCATGCCCGAAGGCCTTGGAGAGATTGCAGAGAGGCTGAAGGGAGCGCGGCGGCGCTTCCGATTATGGAAGATATCGGCCTGCCGTCAAGGCGCCAGGGAGGCCTCGGCCATGGTAAAGATGCGGTACACGAGGGCTAACCCAAACCACATGGCCAAGGTCGCACCTGTGGGGCCCGATGGGAAAGAGATCCCTGTTAGTTTAGTGTACGGCCAGGTAGAGTTGGCCGCCAAATATTCCCAACAGGACTGTAAACTAGACAGCCTGTTGGATGGTATTGAAGAGGAATATACCCAGTCAAATTGACTATGTAATTTAAGATGACATGTAAAATGCCTTCTAGCCGGATTGTAGATCGTTTGTTATGGCGGACCTTTTCGCTTCAACCTCGGGACCCGATAGTCTGGAGTGTGTCTGAATACCCTCTCGGTTATGTAAGAACCGGGGCATGTGTGGAGACCAGGCGTAGGGGTCATTAGTGCTTGAACAGACAAGTGCCCAACTAGTTATATTATATTACAGGTTAGTAAGAAACATCTTCTAGGGAGAATAGTTCCATAGGGGTTCCTTTCCTTGGGAGGCATGCCCTAAAGTGCATGTCCGGACTGCGAAAAAAGCAGAAAAGCATTTGGGGGCGGATAAATAAACGAGTGAGAAATCATCTTTAGTTCACCGACCGAATATTTCCTTAAGAACGCTAGCTTTTGGCTTCACCCAGTCTGAGGTACACATCCGGCTGACCCGGCAGTAACAATCGCAGAGGTGCTCCCTTTACCGCCTAGCCAAACAATCGGGAATGTAGGGGTAAGCACAGGAGCCAGGCAACCCAGCTTGGCCAAAACTTAAGTCATATCGATGCATATAATGGTGAAAAAAAGGTACATGCGGAAGTGTGACACATGTGTTGGGCATGAGGCCCGTATAAACAAGCTTCTCTTAAAGAAGCCCCCAGGTATAATGAGTGCGGATAGCGCGTCAATTGAGTGCGAACAAGGCGCAAACGAGCCCTTAAAGGTTGTAAGAGAAAGGGAGGGAGAAGGAGAGAAATGTAAGACAGTTAATGTGTAAAAAATAGACAGAGGAAGGAGACGAACACAGAGTCCGGTGCTAGGCGTAGAATCTTCGGAGACGGGCTGCGTTCCATGGGTTCGGCTCGAGTCGGTTATCCGATGCATCTCGCAGACAGTACGCTCTACCAGTCAGGACTTGGTCAATTATGAAGGGACCTTCCCATTTGGGCTTGAGTTTGTCCTTTTTTTTGTCTGGCAGGCGTAGAACTAACTCGCCAACATTGTAAGTTTTGGCCCGTACGTCTCTGCTTTGATATCTTCGAGCCTGCTGTTGATAGAATGCGGAACGAGCTTTTGCCACGTCATGCTCCTCCTCCAAGGCATCCAAACTGTCCTGCCGATCGAGCTCGGCTTCTCTTTCTTCGTACATGCGCATGCGAGGTGAGTCATGAGTTATGTTGCAGGGCAGAACTGCCTCTGCGCCGTATACCATAAAGAATGGTGTGAATCCGGTGATGCGATTCGGCGTGGTCCGCAGCCCCCAGAGTACGGAGTCGAGCTCCTCTACCCAGTGCGTGTTAGATTCCTTGAGGGACCGCACTAATCTGGGTTTGATGCCGCTCATGATTAGACCATTTGTTCGCTCGACTTGACCGTTAGTTTGTGGGTGATAGACTGAAGCGTAGTCGAGCTTGATGTCCATGTTTTTTCACCAGAGTTTGACCTCGTCGGCCGTAAAGTTCGTGCCGTTATCAGTGATGATGCTGTTGGGGACGCCGTAACGATGTACGACCCCTGATATGAAGTCTATCACCGGTCCGGATTTGGCCGTCTTAACAGGCTTGGTCTCTATCCATTTGGTGAATTTGTCCATCATGACCAGTAGGTATTTTTGCTTGTGGGTTCCTCCTTTAAGGGGTCCAACCATGTCAAGCCCCCAGACCGCAAAGGGCCAGGTGATGGGTATAGTTTGGAGGGCGGTGGGTGGCATATGGCTTTGGTTAGCAAAGAGTTGGCAACCGACGCATCGTTGGACTAAGTCCTGAGCATCTGCCCGGGCCGTCGGCCAATAAAATCCTATATGGAAGGCCTTGCTTACAAGGGCCCGGGCTGCGGCGTGGTGCCCACCGAGTCCGGCACGAATTTCAGCCATAAGATTCTGCCCTTCCTCTTCGGAGATACACCTTTGAAGGACTCCGGTGGTGCTTTTCTTATAAAGCTCTCCTTCATGGACTTTATAGGCTTTAGATCACCGCACTATGCAGTGTGCCTCATTTTGGTCCTCGGGAAGTTCCTGCCTAGTTAGGTAGGCTAGGAAAGGTTCTGTCCACGGGGCAATGACTGCCATTATTATGTGGGCTGAGGATGTTACTTCGTTGACGGAGCCTCCCGTTGTGTCAGAATGTTCGGTGTCGGGCGGTGCGGTTGGGTCCGGGCTGTTATTTTCGGATTCCCCTTCCCATAATACGGATGGCTTGAATAGCCTCTCCAAGAAAATGTTGGGGGGGACTGTATCGCGCTTTGCGCCGATGCGTGCCAAGACGTCTGCTGCCTGATTGTTTTCCCAGGCTATATGGTGAAATTCAAGCCCCTCGAACCGAGCTGACATTTTTAGGACGGCGTTGCGATAAGCTGCCATTTTCGGATCCTTGGCATCAAAGTCTCCATTTATTTGGGATATCGCAAGGTTCGAATCCCCACGCACCTCTAGGCGTTGGATGCCCATGGAGACTGCCATCTGGAGATCATGTAGAAGGGCCTCGTATTCAGCTGCGTTATTGGAGTCCGTATACATGATCTGGAGTACGTATTGAACTGTATCTCCTGTTGGGGACGTCAGAACGACGCCAGCCCCCAGACCAGCTAACATTTTGGAGCCGTCGAAGTGCATGATCCAGTTGGAATATGTGCCGTACTCTTTAGGGAGTTCGGCTTCAGTCCATTCGGCGACGAAGTCGGCCAAAACATGCGACTTGATAGCTCGCCGTGGCTTATAGGTTATGTCGTACGGGAGGAGCTCAATGGCCTATTTGGCAATCTGGCCCGTCGCGTCGCGGTTGTTTATAATATCGTTAAGAGGTACTTCGGAGGCTACTGTTATCGAACACTGTTGAAAGTACTGTCGCAGCTTCCGGGATGCCATAAACACCGCGTACACTATCTTTTGATAATGAGGGTACCGTGACTTGCATGGAGTGAGGACAGTGGACACGTAGTAAACTGGTTTTTGAAGGGGAATTTGTGTCCGTCCGTTTCTCGTTCGGCGACGAGTATTGCTCTTACAACTTGATAAGTTGCCACAATGTATAATAGCATTGGTTCGCCGATGTTAGGCGCGTCCAGGACCGGGTTTGTTGCCAATATGGCTTTTATTTCTTCGAGTCCGCCCGTGGCGGCATCCGTCCACTCGAAGTGTTTGGTGCGCTGGAGGAGGCGATAAAGGGGTAATGCCTTTTCTCCAAAGCGGGAGATAAAGCGGCTTAGAGCCGCCACGCATCCGGTCAATTTTTGTATTTGTTTGAGGTCCTTTGGAATATCCAATTGTGACAGAGCTCGGATCTTGGCTGGGTTTGCTTCAATTCCTCTACCGAATACAATGAAGCCCAAAAGCTTTCCGTCTGGTACGCCGAAAACGCATTTTTCCGGGTTAAGCTTGATGTCATACGTTCAGAGGTTATCGAATGTGAGCCTCAAGTCGTCTACTAGAGTTTCGACATGCTTGGTTTTGACGACCACGTCATCCACGTATGCTTCCACTGTTTTGCCGATCTGGTTTGCCAGACATGTCTGAATCATGCGCTGATATGCTGCGCCGGTGTTTTTGAGCCCGAAGGGCATTGTGTTGAAGCAGAATGGGCTGTATGGGGTGATGAATGCCGTTGCGGCTTGGTCTGGCTCTGCCATCTTAATTTGATGGTAGCTGGAGTATGCGTCGAGGAAACACAATGAATCGTGTCCTGCGGTAGCATCGATAATTTGATCGATGCGGACGAGGGGGAAGGGATCCTTTGGGCAAGCCTTGTTGAGGTCTTTGAAAACGACACATAGGCGCCAGGATTTGTCCTTCTTTGGTACCATCACCAGGTTTGCTAGCCAGTCCGGATGTTTTATATCTCTGATGAATCCGGCCTCTAGTAGTTTGGCTAGCTCCTCTCCCATGGCTTGTCTCTTAGGTTCGGAGAAACGCCAAAGAGCCTGCTTGACAGGCTTGAATCCTTTTAGGATGTTTAGGCTGTGCTCAGCCAGCCTACGTGGGATTCCTAGCATGTCTGAAGGGTGCTAGGCAAAAATGTCCCAATTTTCACGTAGGAATTCTCGTAGTGCGACGTCTACATCAGGGTTTAATTGCGCCCTAATGGAGGCCGTTTTTGTAGGGTCCGTTGGATGGACTTGGAATTTGACTATTTCGTCCGCCTGTTTAAAGGAGGTGGACTTGGATCTTTTATCGAGTATCACGTCGTCCCTGTTCACCATGGAGCGCAGCGCAGTCAGTTCCTCGGCCGCTAGGGCTTCGGATAGCGCCTCGAGGGCCAGTGCGGCTGTCTTATTTTCGGCGCGGAGTGCTATGTCCGGGTCACTAGCAAGAGTGATGATTCCGTTGGGTTCGGACATTTTGAGCTTCATGTATCCGTAATGGGGTATAGCTTGAAAAATTGTGAATGCCTCTCGCCCTAATAGAGTGTGGTATCCGCTGCTGAACGGGGCCACTTGAAACGTGACCTCCTCGGACCTATAATTATCCGGCGTGCTGAACACTACATCCAGTGTGATTTTTCCTGTACAACACGCTTCCCGACTGGGGATTATTCCTCTAAAGGTTGTATTGCTTCGCTCAATGCGACTCCAGTATATTTCCATTTTTCGAAGGGTTTCCTCATAAATGAGGTTCAATCCGCTGCCACCGTCCATGCGTACCTTGGTAAGGCGAAAGTCGTCCACTATTGGACTGAGGACCAATGCGGCTGGTGCTCGGGCTGTTCGGAATTTAGGTTCATCACTGGCATTAAAGGTAATAGCCGTGTCACTCCATGGGTTTATTGTTGCTACTTGGTAGACTTCGGCAAGGCTGCGGAGTGTTCGTTTCCGCATATTATTTGATGCGAAAGTCTCGAAGACTGTTAATACCGTACTGGTATCCCTGGGCTGGTGCTCTGTGAATTCTGGAGTTAGAAGCTCCTCGCCACTTCTGGCCACCTACCGGAGTATCCAACATGCTCTAAGGCTATGAGTTGGTGTGGCGCCCTCTGTACTATGAATTTTACAGGGTCCATTGATCCATCCTTCCAATATGGTTCCATGCTCTATAGAGGGTTTTTGCTTTTTGGTGTTTAACCCAGGTGTCTGGCGATAATGCACCCTTTTATTTCGGACTGGGGTTGTATTCAGGGCCGGATTGTCCCAAAATTTTATTTAGGTTTTCCAGGCGCTTTCCATCGCACAGTACTTTCGTACTATGGATGCCAAGTTGGCGAAGCGTGTAATTTCACGGCGACTTATGGCATTGAGGATTCCGTTGTCCGTGCAGTTATTGCAGAAGAATGAAATTGCATCCTCCTCGCGTCAGTCCTCTATCCTGTTCATAACCAGGAGGAATCTGGCCCAGTAATGGTGTACTGTTTCTGCGGGCTCTTGCCGAATTTGGTATAGATCCCTTATATTTGGGTGGGCGGGTGGGATTAAATCTGGGACCTCGCCCAATCTAAGACTCAGGGGCCAAGGAGTTTCCGAACTCGGAAGCTTGGGTTTTTGGATGTTGTCCAATGAATCTAGCCCGCTGCCTGACTTTAGGTTCAGGGCTAGAGTGACGTCCTCCCCTCCGCGGGTATCCGGCTTGGAGGGATCGGGAATCCGGACATAACTAGTCCTTAAGATAGATGAAGGCTTGCCGCATTGTTCCTCCATCACTGAGACGTGGTGGGTGACCTGGGGAGAGTTAATCTCTCTGGATCGGGTTTAAGCCCAATCTGATCATAGTCTGTAGCGACTCCTAGGGCGGCGATGCAATCCAAAAGCTCGTTTAGGGAAGAGAGCTCCATCGGATCTAACTGCTCGACGAGTTCCGAGTTGACACGGAGATTGCTTTCGATGACCCGAGAAGTCATCGTCGGCGCGGCGGCCGAACAGGCGGTCATAAGAAAACCGCCTAGCCGGAGAGTGTGGCCGATAGCCAAAACTCCTTTAGCAACAGCGCCGTCTTTAAAGACGGGATGAGGCATCCTTCCTGATGGCGATGGCACAGAGGAACTCTCAATGAAAGCACCAATGTCGGTGTCAAAACCGGCGGATCTCCGGTAGGGGGTCCCGAACTGTGTGTCTAGGCAGATGGTAATAGGAGACAAGGGACACGATGTTTTTACCCAGGTTCGAGCCCTGTCGATGGAGGTAAAACCCTACTCCTGCTTGATTAATATTGATGATATGGGTAGTACAAGAGTAGATCTACCACGAGATCAGAGAGGCTAAACCCTAGAAGCTAGCCTATGGTATGATTGTTGTTCGTCCTACGGACTAAAACCCTCCGGTTTATATAGACACCGGAGAGGGCTAGGGTTACACAGAGTCGGTTACAATGGGAGGAGATCTACATATCCGTATCGCCAAGCTTGCCTTCCACGCCAAGGAAAGTCCCATCCGGACACGGGACGAAGTCTTCAATCTTGTATCTTCATAGTCCAGGAGTCCGGCCAAAGGTTATAGTCCGGCTATCCGAACACCCCCTAATCTGGGACTCCCTCACCAACATTTTCATTTGAGTGAGTGTAATATGTTTTCTGAAGTTAGTTTCTTGAAATCATTCTTTGAATGAGCGAAATCATTTTTTAAATGAGTGAAACCTAATTTTTGAAACGAGCAAAAGCTGTTTTATCAAGCGAGCAGATTTGTTTTTTGAATTGAGCGATATCGGGTTTTTGAAATACTTGAAACAAGATTTTTTTATATTTGTAATGAGTTAAATTAGCTTTTGAAAATTATTGTAACATGTTTTTCTTTCAATAGAAACAACTGAAATCAGTTGTATCAAATGAGTGAAATCATTTGTTCGATGAAATCAGTGAAATCAGTTTTTTGAAATGTGTGAAATAAATTTTGGAATGAGTGGAACCCATCATTTCGAATAGGCCTAAATCCATCTTTTGAAAGTGAGTGAAATATGTTTTTTCAAATGAGTGAATTAGCAAAACTGTCAAAAACACTTTTATGAAATAAAGTAACAATCTTATGTATTGTGAAAGTGATTTCAAAGATTATTGAAATATATGAAATAAAAAGGTAGTCCGAATATATCCAAAATTGTTCTTCATCCGAAGATCTTGTCACCACGAATTCAAATATATAAAAAGTTTCAAAAATGGACATTTGGCTTAAAACATGTCAATCATTTAAAAAACGAAGATGAAATAAAATGCATGTTATTATGTGGGGAGAAATAATGCATGCATGTGCAGTCACTCTCTCTCTCTCTCTTCTCTGGCAAAAAGCTGACATGCAGGATGTATTCTCGAGTATTGTTGTTGGAAAGGATTCCCTTGTTTATACCTAACCAGCTGCATCAATCTTGATGAATCTAACGAACGATGGATTCTCCACTGGTACATACTGGTTCCGGTAAAAAAAACTTAGTCGTTGACCCCAAGCCGAAGCTCAGGTGAAGACTGAAAGGCCAGGATCCCATGGCGATTGAAGTCCCTTGATATTGTTATAGGGTCGCCATGGTAGTCTTGATGATAGTAGACAAGGTTGGTGTAGACTCAATCGCAGTAGCAAGCTTGCTTGCCCGGGTTGCCAAAGTAACCTTCGTGTGTCAAGGTAGTAGTTGTGGTCGACGAAGGTGGCGAGGACCGCGAAGCTCCTCCCTCCTTGAAAAAGAGCTTGTCCGCAGCCAGCAGAGAACTCCACTCCATCCATTAGAGAACTGCATTGGATGGCGAGCAAGACTTGGCCAACAAAATGAGGATTTCTTTCGCCATGAATATCTTCAGAAAGAATCCTCGAGACACCTGGAGGCCCTGGAAGAAACAATCCTCCCCTGATGTTCAATGCCACGTCCCTGTCAGTATGAGTCTCCAACAGTCAATATGAGCAAGTAGCACTACTGTGGAAGTTGTATTCATTACCAAGATTACAGGCCCAGTACAGTGCTGATTTAATCCGTCCTGTAGCATAATATGCTGCCTGCTGTAACTGGGGAGCAACTGGAGTGGACATTTTAGAGCAGCAAGAATCGCCACTTAACCTGATGATTCTGATTGTAATTGGAAGAATTCCGGCCAGCTGGTAATTGAGAAGTTCATGAGGAGCTCGTGTCGACTCATTTGTCCTGAAAATAGTGAACTCAATACCCAATTCTTCCTTGCTAATTTGTTTAATGCCACCATTTCCGGACCTGAGCAAGTAAGGCCTCCTCACCATTGCATAGCACTCTCCGGTTCCCTCTGTCTCTTGGAACTGAACTAAATGTACAACTACACTGCAGCTCGTAAATAAATCCTGCTGATGATGCGTCTTTTATGTCATGCTCCAGCAAACACCGGCTTGTTGCCTCTAGACACGCATAATTGTCCTCTCAAGAAGATGGCATGTACAATTTGATAAACATGCAGTCGTACAATTTCATGAACATGCAGTAGCTCAGTTGGCACCTTGTAACCTGCTGGTTGCTGTAAATGGGACATGCACCTAGGAGCAGTAGCTGGGAACAACGTAGTCATGTCCCCGCGTCCCTATTACCTTTTGGGAGAGAGTTTGTCACTGTGGATCACGTCAAAAGGCTAATGCATAGGTTGTGACCACGGTGGGGACGAAGGTGGTCGTGGCTCCCAGATGATACAACATTTCTGCTGCTCTTGTTGGGCAGTGCCAGCCCTCAGTACAGACCCCCGGTAATGTGAAATGTCCAGGTGCCCATGGGAACTCCATGTCTGCTCCCAGTTGAGAATGTGGGCGACTCCTCAAGTGTAGGAAGGATCAGTTGCAAAATCGGACAGGGAACTACAGCCCTGCCCAACGCCCTGGTGGTGCTTAGTGTCGGCTCGACGATGCCACCGCGAGCTGTACATGTACGCTCGCCAATGAATGAAGGCCATGGCTTCGGCCGTAGCACATCCCTCGTGGCATGATCTGGGAATCACCTCCAGCTTGAACTTGTGCGTCAACATGTCAATATCATCGTCGAAGCATATGGTCGAACACCTTGTGGGCGCCATTTTGTCCGGCTCGAGGACGACGAACAGCCGACATGGCTGGGTCAGCGAGGTATCCCTGGACGCGGTGAATGCACGAATCGTGCTCCAGAGAATCAGGGGCACGTCCACTGAGGCGTATCCGTCAGTGTCGTGGCCATGGCCATCTGTCGAGCAGATTGTGGGCGTCGATGCAGCGACGTTCGTTCCATCACTGTCGAGGGGCCTGGAGCTAGCATCAGACGCAGCGAGCTCGGGGAGGATGTCTATGCTTGCCACTGGGACGAGGTCGAGGGCGGACATGCCCTGGTCGGGGATGCAGCACGCAAGTGCCAGAACGTCGGAGTTGGCATCAGAGACGTCCGTGGCAAGCAGCTGGGAAACGGGTCGCTTCCAGTCGTTCAACGCCGCCGCAACCGCCTCCTTGATGCTCTCCCGGAACTCCTTCAGGTCCTGCTTTGGTCGCCGCTTCCATTGCTCGATCGGGAGCGGGTGGTGGGGGAAAAAGTGGCTCTGTATACAAGTGTTAGGTGCTACTCTCAGGTAGGCAGCAGGATTCACTCCGATTCAATCAGATATGAAGGTTTGGGTCGAACTACAGGCACTGGATACAAGCACAGTTGTGCTATTGAGAGCCGGGGGTGGGAGAGAAGGAGCCGCCGACCCGTTTCAGCCGTGATCCTCTGAATGACCTGCTCGCTGGCTCCATGGCCAAGCCCACCCGTGGAGGGTTGCAAACATGGCACGAGTGCGACGCTTCGAGGCGATGGTCGGGTGCGCTGGTGCAGTGTAGAGGGTGGCGAAGCGGTCGACAACAGCGCGGTGGTGTGTCGCGGCAGCGTGCTCTGCGGTCTCTCCGGTTGGCCGCGATACAAAAGGTTGAAATGTCAGCTCTGAATAAACAACATTGACAGTCTGTTCCTCAAGTCTCCCCCTACACAAATATTTCTTCCCCAACGTCTCCTATTCCCAAACTAGCAGATTTATCGTAACTACGCTTCTACTAGTTGTTTGGCCTCTATTTTTTGGGATTGATGTACGCATATAGCTCTCCAAATGTTGCTTATTGAGTTTTCCCCTCGTGCAACTTGTTCACTCTTTCTCTCGGTTGCCTAAGAATCTGCATGTTGCTTTTAGTATAAACAAACCAACAAGGGCTAGAGAGAGCGTGATGATAGCTATCTCTTCTACATACTTGTCAAATATATAGTGGTGCAAGCAAGCTCTTATAGTACTATTGTGGCCTCTTATTATTGCCTGGTAGGTAACAATGTACTACTGCTTCACGGATTTATTTTGAAGGGAAATGCTTAGCTTATGACAAAAAGAAGGACAAAACTAATCTACTAAGTTAGGGCATTTCCAACACTT
>NC_041391.1:165896602-165992205 GCF_002162155.2 Triticum dicoccoides | reverse complement strand
CACCGCCCTGTAGGACTCTGACATTTCACTCTCCTTCCACTCGGCCCATGCTCCCCCTTACTTTGCATTCGCATCCAACTAACGTCGTCGATGTACCTCTTCATCTGCCGCCTAGGCATGCTCGGACGTCCGCAACCCCATTAACATGCATGTCCTCCTTGGACTACACAGTCCATCCAGGATCAATCTGCAGCCAAGTACCCTCCGCCCTCCGCGGACGATGTTCATGGCGGACACCACGCCCGAGTGGCGTTTGATCAAATGACATTGAGCTTTTTGTTGTTATTGAACTTCTTATTGTTTTCTAGGGTAAGCACGATGGTAGGGTACGCAGCGAAGGAGGATGAGTTGTTGTGTGATGCGTGATTGACCGTGTCGGCGGACTTTGTAGGTAGGAACTTAAGGGCTCGATCTTTTGGTAGCGCTTGCATGGTTCGTGTCATGTGCCAAAGAAGTCTGGGCCCTACAACATACACATCATCCATCAACGCAATGTGAACTACATATCGTATCGATGATACACCATCTGCAACTCTGTTATAAGGTTTGCGATGTGGTTGCATGAGTGGAGACACTGTGGCCATTGTCAACCATGGAGGTAATAGGTTTTTTTCCGTTGCTCTATGTTGGTTAATTCATTCACTCGCTCTATGTTGCTCCACACATTGTATAGAATGCATTGTGTAGATGTACTACAAGACCGGAGGCAAGTTATTCACGCACATACATTGTTGGATGAAACTCAAGGGGCACTATGTGTGGGAAGACTTGCACCTATCCTGACTAGTATCATTGAATGTGGAATAGAGGAATACTTGTTGAACATCTGGTTATCTTGGATGTAAACATTTACATTTGAACTATTGTTGTATAGAGATATTACGTGTTATTTATGGATGAATTGTGATATTTTTATAATTATTTTGAGTATTGTGGGCGTAGAAAAAACCCAGAGGTGGACATTTTTAAGGAACAGGGTTGGATCGCCGGCTCCCGGATCACTGTTTGTGGACTAGTCCAGACCAGTCCGTGCCGGATATCGTGTACGTGAGGGTCAGCATTGGAGATGCCCTTAGTAAGATTCTTAGGAAAGGAGCGCTATGTCGATCGAGGCACGGGAAAGTGCATTGAACCTGGTTGTCAACCGATGAGAGATGTCTTCTTCACTTGGGCTCAACCGGGTGTATCGAATTTCTCGCATGTCGTCTCTCTCCCCAAATTGATGCATCCACCTCCGATTCCATAACCCTCCACTGCAAATCAGCGCCACTGGTCACCTCGACCACCTCACTATATTTGATCGATGTCACGCATGTGCATCGACTTTTTGCCGATGTAAGCATCTCTGTAGTGAACCCTACCTACATCTTGGTTTGCCAGTGTGGTGTCCCAGCGGTCATTGGTGTCACCTCATATGGATCGGGGCATGGCAATCGCTCCATGATGTACAGATGTCCCGGCTCTCCATGTCAACCTGCTCGGCCGAGCTAAGCCAAACATGATGCCTGCAGGCCAAAACGACCTCCTGTAGAAGAGGCAGCCTCTTCCCTGACAAAAGCATGAGAATGTGGTAAAAAGGCAGGAATCATGTGCAGGGACCACTAGTCACCATGGTTTGTTTCTCACATAGAAGAAGGGGAAAGTTTGAGAGAAAAAGTAGATGGTGGTCCAAATGTGTTACCTGTGTTGCACAGGAACATCTATGACAGTAGTCTCACCGTCTCTTTCTTTGATGGAAGTACTGAGGCTACTATTGGTGATGCTTCCATTGCTCATGCCTCATCCAATCTCCAAACGCGCTCTTTTGTGTGGCATCCTTGCCTCCTGGAGGTGACCGCTTACAGCGGGATTCAGAACCCGGTGTCCGATGAAAGGTGTGTAAGTCATCATATACAGGCCCAACCTGATGCAGACGAGATGCAGTTGGGGCGTGCTATGAGGGCTATCAAGCTTCGAGACATCGAAGCGACTGCATGTATGTCAGTAAATACGAATTGTTCCATTCTTCATTTTTCAGAGCATGAAATCATTAATAATGCCAGCAACTTAGGGATATCTCTTGGTAGTAACAGAAAGGAAATTACAAAATCTGTTAATGACCTGCTAGACTTAGAAGCGGATGGAGCCTGGGAATTAATTCGAAATATCACAACAGGTAATGATGTTACCGAGTCTCTGTGAGGATCTTGTCCCCACTTCGGGGATAGAGAATGAGGAGAAGGATTTGGGTTCAGAGGGGTATATGGCCCCTTTACAGCCAGTTGTTATATCTTAGAATGACATGCCACTGGTCATGAGGACACAGAGGTGATGCGGGATAAACCAAAATGATTCTGGAAGAGGAAGGTTTATCCTACATCAGCAGTACGTAAGAGTGCGATAGTCAAGCAAAATAAAAAATTCCATGTTGAAAAATGAAAGGGATATTTTGGAATAGTAGAGGTCTAGCAGACTTGGCTAAAAGAAGATTCCTTGCGGAAGCATCGATAGAACATAAACTAGATTTCATGGCTCTACTAGAGACGGGTAGAGATAATTTTATGCCACAATTCCTCAGTACATCTCAGGGGGGATTCAGTTTGACTCACACTGCTTGCCCCCAAGGGGTCAATCCGGTGGGATACTACTTGGGGTTAAGTGTGGTGTATGGAGATTTTGCCGTCAAATTTCTGGTGAGGTCCAAGATTGATGGTTTTCGATGGGCGTTAGTGGATGTATATGTGCAGCTTAACCTGAATTTAAGCCTGATTTTCTCACAGATCTTGTGAGAATCTGTGGTGATGAAAGGCTTCCTATCCTTGTTGGGGGGGGGGACTTCAACATAATTAGAAGGCAAGAAGAGAAAAATAATGACAACTTCGACGAAAGATGGTCATTCATGTTTAACACAATTATTGAGAGTCTCAATTTGGGGGAGATTGACCTCACTAGGAGACAGTTCACGTGGGCAAACTCTTTGCTGGTTCTAACATATGAGAAGTTGGATAGGGTGCTCACCAGCATAGAGTGGAAACAGAAGTTTCCTTTAGTAACGGTACAGGCATTGCATAGAGCATTTTCTGATCATACACCATTGTTGGTCGACTCGGGGGAAATGACCCATGTGGGAAACAGAAATAATTCTCTTTTGAACTAGGATGGTTTGAGTGGGAAGGCTTCATGGACCTCATTGCTATAGAATGGGCCAAGGAGTGTGGCGGTATCTCCAATGTTGATAGATGGCAAAATAAAATTTAGACACTTGCACCAGTTCTTGAGGGGCTGGGCCAAGAATCAGAGTGGATTATACAAGGTGGAGAAAGAGAAACTTATACAAGTCATAAATGAGTTATATTTGAAGTTGATTCTAACCTTCTTAATGTGTCGGATCGGACTGTTAAGAGTGAGGCTGCGCAGAAGTTAAGAGCTCTTCTTAGAGAAGAAGAGATGAAACGGGCTCTCAGAGCCAAGGTGACAAAGGTCGTCCAAGGCGATGACAACACCCAGTTTTTTCACATGATAGCAAATCGGAATGATAGAAATAAGAAAATTATCCAACTAGAACAAGATGAGGGGTACGATTGTAGGGCATGAGAACCTAAAATTGTACATATCCAACTTTTATAAGAAGCTTTTTGGGGCCCCCTAAGATAATTTTGTGTGGCTTGATGAACGCGCAATTAGGGACATGCCTCATCTCAACATAGACAAGAACGAGCTTTTTTCTGCTCCGTTTACTGAGAAAGAGGTGTTTGAAGCAGTATCACAAATGAAGCAGAATAAGCTCCTAGATTGGATGGTTTTCCGGTAGAATTTTACAAGAAATGTTGTCATATCATTAAGGGAGATCTTATACCTATGTTCCATGATTTGTTCAACGGTCATCTACAACTATTCCACCTAAACTTTGGATCAATAACATTGTTGCCAAAGAAGGAGGAGGTTGTGCGCATTGAGTAGTTCAAGCCTGATGGGGGACGTTCATGAAAAACCAAAAAAAAATCTACGCACACGCAAGATCTATCCATGGAGATGCATAACTACGAGAGGGGAGGGTATGTCTATGTACCCTCTTAGACCGTTAAGTGGAAGCATTTATCAACACGGTTGACGTAGTTGTACACCTTCACAATCCTTTCGATCAAGTACTGAACGCACGACACCTCCGCGTTCAGCACACGTTCAGCTTGATGACGTCGTCGCCTTCTCGATCCAGCAAGAGAGGCGAAGTAGTAGATGAGTTCTGTCAGCACGACGGCGTGGTGACGGGGGTGGTAAAACTATCCGCAGGGCTTCGCCAAGCACAACGGACATGGACGGAGGAGGAACTAGAACTAAAGGGAGACGGGGCACCGCACACGGCTTGGAGATCGTCGTGGGTTTATGGTGCCTCCTCCTCTCATATATATAGGTGGGGGAGGGGAGGCAGCCAGGGTGCACCCCAAGGGTGGCTGCCAGCCCCCTTGGGCGCCTGCCCTATGGCGCCTCCTTCCTTATTTGCTCTAGGGGGAAGGAAAGGGGAGGAGAGGTAAGGCAAGGGGAGGCCGACTCCCCTCCTTCCTTTTCTTCCCAAGGCCTGCGGCTAGAGGAGGGGTGCGCCAGCCCCTTGTGGGCTGGTGAGCTCCCCTCGTTCGGCCCATATGGCCCATTAACCTCCCGGGGCCTCCCGGAACCCCTTTGGTGATCCGATGATTACCCGATTGTCACGACCGGCTTTTCAATAAAAATATTTATTGAAAAAACCGATCTTTTAAACCCAGTATAGGAAAAGTCATCCTTTCTGGTAGACAAAAGCTTGATAAACAGAGAACCAGTAGCATCAAATATATTATAGGGTTGAGCTGAGGCTGCTCAACAATTTATTACAACTTGCCAATATCTTACATATGGGCGGTTATAACACAGGGGTGTGGTGGCATGCTACTAGCTCGAGGAAACGTGGTGGTGGATAACTTGACTTCTACTGGCAGCTCATCGAGCGTCGAGGTGAGGCTCGATGAATTTATTTCGGGGTTGCGCGGATAATACAATGACCAAGACAGGATTGCACGGGACTGACTGGGACTCCTCTAGGCGTCGGACTCGCTATCAAACTCTTCATCCATGAGATCGCCTTCATCAACATCTGGCCAAATCAACAAGCCAGGTGAGTACTTGAAAGTACTCGCAAGATAGTTCGGACAAAAGATATAATCAATGAATGCATGAATGCATCATGAATAAAGGATGGTGCTCATATAACAACGGTAAGATTTTGCAGGACTTGATAAATAAAATAAATAGCTGAAAAACCGATCGGCTGTCTTGAGCGACGCCTCGAAAGGTAAATAAATAAAATGCATGCCGCAGTCGGGCGTCTAAGCGACACCACATAAAGGGCTTAAAAGAAATGCCACAGTCGGACGTCTGGGCGACATCACATAAAGGGCTTTAAAAGAAATGCCACAGTCGGACGTCTAGGCGACATCACATAAAGGGCTTTAAAAGGAATACCATAGTCGGACGTTTGGGCGACATCACAAACAGGGCTTTAAAAGAAATACCACAGTCGGACGTCTGGGCGACATCACAGACAGGGCTTTAAAAGAAATACCACAGTTGGACGTCTGAGCGACATCATAGACAGGGCCTATAACAAAAGTAAATAACAGGTCTGCCACTGTCGGACGTCCGAGCGACATCGCAGACAGGGCTTATAACAAAAGTAAATAACAGGTCTGCCACCATCGGACGTCTGAGCGACATCACAGACATGGCTTGTAATAAATGTAAATAACAAGATTAGTCCATCCACAAGAATAATCTTTTAACCGGATTTATCACACATAAATTCCACCGGAGTTTTGTCACTGAGGCTAATACCTGACAAGATAAGATGAATATGGTACTTGAACAAAGTACAAGGTAATTGAAAGATTTAGGACTCTGCAGAGTTTGGATGAACTGACCACAGCCAACGGATTTCCGTAGTCACGAAGGACTAGTTCCGTTTACGGTATTTGAGTAGAAACACATTTAACTAGTACACACCCATTTCACCTCACGATGCCAGGAATCACCCTGGACAACGTCCAAGAAAAACTTTGAGACGGGGAGGCCACAACCTCGAATAGCATGGGATCAAATTTCTATACGCGCGCTCTAAGGGGTGCCCCCCTCTCGGTCCCAACCGAAAACACCCATGCCCCCTGACCGGATGACGGGCTTTAATCCAGGGCCATGGAACCCTCACCCCGGCCTCTCTATTTGGTGTGTACCAGGAAAACAATTTGCAACTTACTATACCATATTCCTTTCGGAAAACATGTGACAGTAGAAAGGAATGAATGGAAATGTGATTTGTTTCACGATGACACGAAAGTCAAATAATCTGGCATAAGACTGGCATGTCACAACACTGCCATCTTTCCCATCCTCATGCCAACACATGGCTATGCAAATATGTATCCAACAACATAATGCTTTCCGAAACTTACTTTCCGATTATGTGCATGAATCATAACATTTAAAGTGATGTTCCTAAACATGCCATGACCATACTAAAATGCAAACATGCAACAACACTCATCATATCAAGAGTTCAAACATGCTTGCCTAGTTCGGAGTAGTCGGAGTCTAACTGTGCGAAGTTTGCAGCTCCGTCACCTCCTCCGGTATCTACGGTATAAGAAAAATACGTACGCAACGTAAATACTGTGAGTGTACAGAAAAGTGTTTCAAATATTTTTCAAATAAATATGATAAAAAACTAGACAAAAATTTGAAGAGTACAGAAAAATAATCACTCAAAAATTCCTTTCTGTTGAAAAGTTATAAGGGTTTTAACCCAAGGACCCATCTGTAATGAAACAGAAAACTTCCAGGGGGCTTTGCAAAAAAAAAACCCAGAAAAACGGTTCAGGGTGGAAGCGTATTTGTCAGAGTACGCTTTCAGTAACTGATTAAAAAAAATAAAGGAGAGGCTGACGGGCGGGTCCCACCCGTCAGGTTTGAAATTTCAAACGAGGGAGTCGGGGCTCGTCGGCGCCCGAGAGCCACGGTGGTCGCCGGCGGCGATCCACGGCGAGGCAGGGAGATCGGAGAGTACCTCCGTGTTCAGGGCGCCATTCCGCGTCTGTGGGAGGTGGTGGTGGTCGCCGGCGAGTACCACGTCGGCGGCGACGCTTGCTCCGGCGGACGGCGATTCGGGTGGTCGTGGACCTCGTCGGGGAGAGCTGTGAAGGTGGAATTGGGGAGGGGGTTAGACTCGCGATAGCATGAGAAGGTATCTGACGAGGTTAGGGCGCCGGAGATGACCTCACCGGAGTGAACGATGCCGGAGCCCGAGGCGGACGGAGGTGGTCGGAGTCGAGGAGGAAAGGCCCCTCGAGGCTCGTTCAGTGGCTGGGCGAGGTCTGGTGAGGTGGTGGAGTCGTGCGGGGGCGAGAGCAAGCTCCGTGTGCTATATATAGCCGCCCCGAGGCGGTTGCCGAGAACGGGGTTCTCCGGCGAGGTGATTACGGTGGCGCTGTGGTTGCACGGGAGGGTTCAGAGGTTGAGCGTCGTCGTGGGTGTCCCCTGGTTCCGTTTTGGTGCTAACCGCGTCGGGATTTGGTTGCTTAGGGGAAGCTCGACGGAACGGGGTGGCGCGGGCCCGTCGGCGGCAGAGAGCATGCTCTGTGCGTGCCGCGCCACGGCGACGGTGCTGCATGCGTGCGCTGGCGAGGAAATGGCCACGCGGATCCACCAGGGGGTTTGGGCGGCGCCGAACGGCGTTATGCCGCCGTTCTGATCCCTGTCGGCCGTTACGGTGATACAGCCGCCGCAAAGCACGCCGGCGCAGGCGGGCCAGGGCGCCACCGATGCCAGGAAGGTGCCAAGCACGCATGTGAGGCTCCGGACAAGCAAGCTAGGCCATGAGCAACGTGCCAAGTGCACTGTGAGCATGTGACTGAGTCTCTGTCGACGATCGACACTGAAACTCTGAACTTAACTGAAGATGAACAGAAATAGTGCACGCAAGGTGTTCGACAGAATGATCTAGGCATGTAGGGATTTTTCCTTGAGCTGGTTTTTGGTGGAGGGGCCTCTCCTTGCATCTAGAGGCTGCCTGAATATTTGTAGACTTTTTGGAGAGGTGTAGATATGAATTTCACCAAATTTGGCAAATCTGGTCCAAACTTGCAGTGAGTGAAATTTGAAATATTTGAACAGGAGAAGAGTGGATCAAGATGGTTCTAGGTTGTGGGTACAAAGGACTATCCAGGGGTGTTGAGTTGAGGTCAAAAATCAAAAGCATTAGGGTACTTGCTTTGCAATCCACCTAGGCTCAAAAGAAAAGACAGAATTATTTTGGGAGGAGAAATAGTTGGAATAAAATCCAAAAATGGATTTTATTAGTTTGGACAGAATGTTTGGGTTGTACCAAAGGGGGAGGAGAGGTTTTGGGAAAATTTCACCATAGGAGGCATGGTAAAATTTAGAAGGGATCAAAACCAAATTAAAAGCCCAAAAACTAAAAGGGTTTTCTTTTTAAAAGAAACTAAATCCAAGAAAAGGATATTTGAGAGGGCAAACTTAGAAGATGGTTTTTAGGAAGGGTTTAAATGACCTTCTTTCAAACCAAGCAAGGCTCTTCTGAAAACAAAATCACAAATTTTTTTGGAGTGTCACACCGATACATTCCGAAACCTTTTTGGTGACCAAATAGCATCGTCCTGTATATCAATCTTTACCTCAGGACCATTTCGGAGCCCCTTGTCATGTTGGTGATCTCATCCGGGACTCCAAAAAACATTTGGTTACCATCTCACATAACTCATATAATACTATATCGTCAACGAACGTTACGCGTGCGGACCCTATGGGTTCGAGAATGATGTAGACATGACAAAGACGCTTCTCTGGTCAATAACAAATAGAGGGACCTAGATGCCCATATTGGTTCCTACATATTCTACGAAGATCTTTATCGGTCAAACCTTTATGACAACATACGCAGTTCCCTTTGTCTATCGGTATGTTACTTGCTGGAGATTGGATCGTCGGTATCTCCATACCTAGTTCAATCTCGTTACCGGCGAGTCTCTTTACTCGTTCTGTAATACATCATCTCGTAACTAACTCCTTAGTCACTTTGCTTGCAAGCTTTCTTGTGATCCTGTATTACCAACAGGTCCTAGAGATACCACTCCGTCACACGGAGTGACAAATCCCAATCTCGATCCATGCCAACTCAACAGACACCTTCGGAGATACTTGTAGAGCATCTTTATGATCACCCAGTTACGTCGTGATGTTTGATAGCACACAAGGTATTCCTCCGGTATCCAGGAGTTGCATGATCTCATGGTCGAAGGAATATGTATTTGACATTAAGAAAGAGTAGCAATAAACTAAACGATCATATGCTAAGCTAATGGATGGGTATTGTCCATCACGTCATTCTCCTAATGATGTGATCCCGTTATCCAGTGACAACACATGTCTATGGTTAGGAAACCTTAACCATCTCTTGATCAACAAGCTAGTCTAGTAGAGGCTTACTAGGGACACGGTACTTGTTTATGTATCCACACATGTATTTAAGTTTCTGGTCAATACAATTCTAGCATGAATAATAAACATTTATCATGATTAAGGAAATATAATAATAACCACTTTATTATTGCCTCTAGGGCATATTTCCAACAAACTGATATGTCTACTCAATGTGAGCTTAATTTTTACTAAGGTTTGTACGAATAGGTTGATGCGGATTGCCCATTCGATTGTACAACCAACTCAGGCAGCTTTCATGCCTGGGAGACACATCCTAGAAGGGGTTATGGTCCTACATGAAACTCTTCATGAAATCCATTCGAAGACACTAGATGGGGTTATTTTCAAAGTGGATTTAGAGAAAGCGTATGACAAGGTCAAATGCCCTTCCTCCAACAAGCTATACATATGAAGGGGTTCAATCAAGCCTGGAGGAAACATATGGATTCCTTTATTTAGAAAGGTAGTGCTGGGATCAAGGTGAATGATGACACATGTCATTATTTTCAGACACATATGGGATTAAGACAAGGAGACTCGATTTCTCCCGTTCTGTTTAACATAGTAGCGTATATGATGGCAGTCCTTATCGGTTGGGTTAAAGAAAATGGCCATGTAGACGGATTAGTTCCACATCTTGTGGATGCGGGAGTGTCCATACTACAATACATTGATGACACAATTATATTCATGGAACATGATATTGCAAAAGCAAGAAATATGAAGTTGGTGCTTTGCTTATTTGAACAATTGTTGGGACTCAAAATTAATTTTAACAAAAGCGAATTCTTCTGTTTAAGCTAAAGAGGAATAAGATGCATATAAACAATTGTTCGGTTGTGAACTGGGTTCACTACCATTTAGTTACCTAGGGATACCGTTTCACCATCGCCGGTTGCCAAATAAGGAGTGGAAGTGCATTGAAGATAGATTCGGAAAAAGGCTAAGCTGCTGGAAGGGCAAGCTTATGTCTTATGGAGGTCAACTAGTGTTGATAAACTCGGTGCTAACGAGTTTGCCGACGCTCCTCCTATCTTTCTTTGAAGTACCGGTAGGGGTACGAAAGATTAAACTTCTATTGATCTCGGTTTTTTTGGCAATGCGATGAGGTTAAGACGAAATACAGGTTAGCCAGATGGGATATTATTTGCAGATCCAAAAATGAAGGCGGGTTAGGGATCAAGAACTTAGAAGTTAAGAATAAATGCCTCCTCTCCAAATGGTTATTTAGACTATCTACCGAGACTGAGGGTACGTGGATACAAATTTTAAGTAATAAGCACCTCCAATTTAAGACTTTGGCCCAAGTTACCGTTAGGCCTAATGACTCACTGTTCTGGAAAGGGTCAATGAGGATGAAAGTCTCCCTGTTTCAGAGGGTGAAATTTATCATTCGTAACAGTAACACGACTAGATTATAGGTTAGGGGAGATGCCCCTAGCCTTAGAATATCCCACTTTATATAATATTTTACAATGTAAGGAAGCTTATGTTGCTACAGTATTACAGTTGGTCCCCCTTAATATCCAATTTAGGAGGTCTCTGGTGGGGGAACATTGGAACTCGTGGCTGCACTTAGTCCGCAGGTTTGATGGAGGTTCAATTCTCTGACCAGTCAGACATCATTCACTAGAAATTATCTGCAATTGGTAGTTTCTCAGTGAAATCTGTGTATTTAGATCTAATTGACTGGGCCAATTTCGAGATCCCTTCATATCTGGAAGGTTAAAGTTCCTCTTAGAATTAAAATCTTCATGTGGTTTGTACACAAGGGAGTGATCTTGACGAAAGATAATTTGGTAAAGCGAATGTGGGTAGGTAGTTCTAGATGTTATTTTTGTGACCAGGATGAAATTATACAACACATCTTTCCCGATTGCTCGTAGGCAAAACTACTATGACACACGATACATATAGCCTTCAACATTAATCCTTCAACTTGCATTAACACGTTATTTGGGACATGGCTAAATAGAGTGGAATCAAATATAGCGAGACATATTCTGATATGGATATGTGCACTACTTTAGGCTACATGGAACAACAGAAATGACATGATCTTTAAATGGAAAAACTTTATCAACTTTTTGCAGGTTATCTATAGAGTCACCGCTTGGATTCATACGTGGTCGCTAGTCACTCATGCGAACTCCATGGAGCTTTTGGTTACTGGTTGCAACTGTTGGGAGACGGTGGCACGATTTATCTTCATTCGATTTGAATGACAAGCTAATAATATGCTAGGTGTATAGCCTATTGCTATTTTCGCCGGTTGTGGCATATTTTATTTTCCTTTTTGTTAAGCTCCGTTTGTGAGCCAGATTTGGACCTCAGACTATGTTTCACACTTTTTTTAATAATATGACTGCATGCATCACTTCCTTTTTCAAAAAATCCCTACCTCATGGAGTCGTGTTGCTCATACACCGTTGTTTGGATGCCTCAAACACGCCTCTGATTTTGATACATACTAGATTACTGAAGGCGCGCATTGTCGCACCCGTCCTTTTTTACAATTAAAAGGTAGGTATTTATAAATGTCTGAAAGCATGACCACTAGGCAGTTCCAAGCCACATAATAACTCTGTGTTGGTCGGAATCACGATACGGCACCTATAATTTCATTGAGTCCATACATATAAACTACATAGACTGTAATATGGAAATGACATTACTTCTTTCTGAAGAGGCCACTAAAAAGATAACATTTCAAGGTAAGAGAGCTCTCTCATTTTTTTGTCGCCTGGAAAGGCATGCCCTTCCGTTGTACTTCCAGGAACGCTTTTGCCTTACCAAAAAGAAGCAACAACTTTAGCGTGCTCATACCAGCAGAGAATTAACGCATCAAACCTGCAATAATTGGACAACAAATGATACAAAGGTATACCGAAGAGACTAGACTGGCTCAGAACAAAATGAAAGTAAAACTATTTTCTAATGAAGAATATTACCCAATAATGGTAGATGCAAGGCCCCTTCTTTTGGCCCCTCTTCCCCACCCTATGTGGGGTTCGGCAAGGCGACCCCTTCTCCCCGTTTCTGTTTAATATGGTCATGGACGCTCTTGCTTCCATCCTGGATAAGGCGAAGGCTGCTGGCCATATTCGTGGGATCACCCCCTACCTTGCTGGAGGTTTTGGGATCTCCCTCCTCCAATATGCCGACGACACCATCATCATGGTCGAAGGCTCGGAGACGGACATCTCCAACCTCAAGTTTCTCCTCCTCTGCTTCCAACAAATGTCTGGCCTCAAGATCAACTTTGACAAATGTGATGTGATGGTGATGGGCTACTCTCCCACGGAATGTGTGGCCATTGCCAATCGGCTTAACTGCCGCTTGGGCTCCTTTCTCACAACCTACTTGGGTACGCCCATTAGTGACTCCCGGCTCACCGTCGCGGACTTGCGCCCATCCGTGGCCAAGCTCCAAACGCGCATCGAACCTTGGCAGGGGAGGTGGTTATCTAAGGTGGCCCGGACAATTCTCATCAACTCTTGCCTCTCCAGCCTCCTCTTGTTTTTCATGAGCTTCTACAGCCTCCACGAGACTCTTCACCATGAGATCACCAAGGTCCAGTCACGTTTCTACTGGGCTGGCGACAACAATAAGCAGAAGTATCATATGGTTAGTTGGCCGAACATTTGCAAGCCCAGGGAGCAAGGCGGCCTCGACGTTATGTGCTTTAAGCGGATGAATATCGCCCTCCTCTCCCGTTGGCTTTGGCGCATCTCGCAAGGTCACGGTGGCCTCTGGCTCGACATCATCCGGAACAAATGCCTGCGCGGATAGCCCCTCGCCTTCTGCCAGAGATCTGGCAGATCCCAGTTCTGACAGTCGGTCGTCTAACATCTTCCAATTCTCCGCATCGGGACCTCCATCTCGGTCGGCTCCGGAGCTTCGACTTTGTTTTGGTTTGATCGTTGGGCCAAAGACGCCCCCTTTGCGGCGCGCTTTCCTGACCTCTTCTCCATCTCCGTCGATCCTGTGATATCTTCCGAGAGGACCCTTATTGACTTAGGGCACCTCGCTTTCTGGAGGCCATTTGGGCCCCCGGAATCCGCCGCTTGGCGTGCGTTACTTGACTGTGTTGCCCTTCACAAGCCTATGGTGGACGGTGGCCCCGACCAGGTGCATTGGCGCCTAGAGCCATCGGGCCAGTTCTCCACCAAGTCTTTCTACCGGGCCATCGCCCCCTCCTCCGCCCCTCTCCCCCTCTTGATGGTATGGTCCATCTGCCTGCCTCTGAAGATCCGGATCTTCATGTGGCAATGGATTCGCGGTCGGGTCCCGTCTGGGGTAGAGGTTCACAAGCGAAATGGCCTGGGGTCTGGCATCTACCCGCTCTTTGGTGTCCCCGAAGACTCTAATCACATCTTCTTCTTATGCATTTCCGCTCAGTTCGTTTGGAGCTGCTTTCGCGAAGCGGTCGGTGGAAATTGGTGCCACACCAACTTTCCCACTTATTTGCCGAACTCCAGATTTCCCCTTTGACGTCTCGCCACATTAGGTGGCTTGAGATTGGGGTCATTGCATGGACCCTCTGGAGGATCCGCAATAAGTTTGTGATCCAGCACACTCCTCTTCGACGGGCTACCGACGCTATCTTCAAACTTTCGGGTTTCTTGCAGCTTTGGTGGCCGCTTAGCTGTCCTCAGGACCGCGACGCCATCTCCGCCTTCATGGCCGACCTCCACTCGATGGCCGTCCATCTGTTGCCGACGCCCCCGCTGCCTCCGCCGGAACCAGACTAGGCGCTTTTTCCTCCGGCTGTTTTCCTCTTTTTTTGGGCTTGTTGAGTTGTGCCCTCGGCAGAACCTTTGTACTTATTGTGAGACTTGGGTGTGTGTGTGTGGACTAGTCCTTGTATGTGTGCTCTCTGGCGGTTTGCTTTATTTATAAAGCGGGGCGAAAGCCTTTTTGGTAAAAGAAAAACACTTCATGGACTATCTCCCAAGGCCAAACATATTTTCTCTAAAACTGATATTTGAAAGTGCCTCGGGCCCTCACAGTGCCCATGAACAATGATCGAATTGGTAATATAATTTCTATATGGATTATAATCGCTACTGTAGTGGAACTAATTTAGCAACACAAGTAGCACCAAAAACTGATGTCAAAGGTAAACCTTCTTGTCCTTACTCTCTTTAGCACAAAACTAAATACACACTGAAAACTGGCAATGTTGAACAGTGTTACAAGATAAAACAAACTTGTACCCATCTAGATCTCTGTGTGTGTCTATACTGAGCCAACACGCCTATAATATAATATGATCCAAGGGAGGATTGAGAAAATATGACTGGATGTGCCCTGGACAAAAAGAACAAATGGTTCAGTATATATTGATCCTGCAGTGAGCTGAAATGCTTGTTTATTTTGCTGAGGACACATAAATGCATATTTTCACAATCACACCGTTGGATAATCTTATTATATTATACGAGGCTCCCCTATTTGTTTCATATTTTTTGATAACTGTTAAACCGTTAAATGTTTACCAAGCCTTAACTAGTTCCGTGGCAAGCTATGATAGACACAGTTTTACCTATATATATATTTGCTCAAATTCAAACTAATGGTCACCAAAGTTAGAAATCTCCCTTCCAGATAGAAGTAATTTACCAACTCAAAAAAAATATAGAAATCATTTAAACAATGGACTAATTTCTTGTGAAAGTAACCTGCAGGCTAAAAGTGATTTTTTAGAACTGAAGCATACTACAAATTGACTCTCTATTTTGGACAAGCAAGTAGCAAGTACTCATTGTTTTGTAAAATAGCAGATTGAACAACAATTTTTTTTCTATATTTGGAGGAACACAGTCCTTAGTATGGTGACTATATAATCTGGATTATCGAGTTGGAGTTTGTCAACTTATGTTATTTGCATATGTGCCATAGTGTTGGTAATGGAGGAGGCCAGGAGTGTAGATTCTAGCAATGTCAGAAGTGGGATAGGTAGAACGAGAAAAAGTCACACTAAATTTAATGGAGCAATGATAATACAAAAAAGTAAGACCTTAACTGGTAATAACAAAGTACACCATCTGCGTGCTTAGAATCGAATTCAACTTTAATTTTAATGTATATAACAACAACATGGATGCAATTGTGTTTGAAATTTACAGTCTTACAAAAATGGTTATCAGTGGCTGTAATTTTTCTTTAGGTCCATCTAATCACATGAAGCGCAAATTCATACTACAAATTAGCACGGGGAGATCCATCTAAACTTTCAGTGACGAAGATAGTGCAGGTTTGCTACTTTTGGGCTATCACAAGATAAAGCCATGCACTGCTTGGTGCGACAAAGTGACATGCTAGAAGAAACATTGATCATAAATGTAAAAGCGGATAAATAAATCAGCAATCTACTGTAAAAAAACTTTTCAGAATCATGAGAAATTTGTGTTCTTTGAGCCACACAAAAATGAGTTTACAGGAAGAGCATTGAGCGATATCCCCTATGAATAGGAAAAGCTGCCACAACCTTGTTATATTTATGATTTATTTTCTGGATAGTTGGTGATGCAAGGTAGTAATGAAAATAAATTGGTATACTGAAAGCATGATCATCTAGTCTGAATAGTATCTCTACAAAAGAAAAGAAAAAACAGACCTAAGTCGCAAGAACAGAAGCAAGTTACAGCAAGAATATCTCATTTCTATGTACATTGTATTTGTCAGGCAAGATAAACGCACATGATATCATGTCAGATAATTTGATTTGCTACAATGTTGGTCTAAATAAAATTCACTTTGTGCATCAATAGAGCAAATTATATTTCAGAGCAGGCATGTGTGAGAGGTTTTATCCAATAATATTGTGGATGGAAGCAAACAAGAAGGCATGACAGAATAATTGATCATGATAAAAGAGAGAGCAGTACCTAGAGGTCTTCGACGTTTGACACAAAGATCGGCGGAGTCCTTTTGGTTGCACAATGACACATCAAGTTGTCCGACTATGGAGTTATCAATGCGAAATTGCTCAGATGGATCCCGGGACACAGCTCAGATCAGTTAGGCAACATATCTTTCATGTCAGCACAATGTCAAGAAAAAGAAAATATATATGTTAGTTGAGAGTTTGAGATACATACCTTCCCGATCAGTACTGGCCAATAAGAATAATGACCCTATCCACAGAAAAAGATGACACCTTTCTTCAGTAAATTGTGATATCCACCTAATAAAAGCACAGATATGTGCTGGTTATAATACAAAAAAAACATCATACCAGAAGTTCTAAGAAACCAGTGACAGTTATGAGGACTTGTCATTATCAAAATTCCATCTATATTAATTAAAATGTACAAGCAAACATCGACTTATTATAACTATGGCACACCTTCAATCTGAACAGAAAGATGGTTAGTGAACTATCCTTGAGAGCACCTTTGACATCGGTCAGGGTCGATCAGAGGATCACATCAGTTGAGATGAAGGCGTACGAAGGCCTCTTCGCCACGCCCATCCCTCTGCCCATCCTCTCAGCCATCGCCGCGCTGGTTGATCACTAGCTACCCATGGATCCCATGATCGCGCCGATCACCATGGTGGTCGCCGGCAGCCCGATTGAGGCATGACCGCGCCCCCGCGCCCTCTGTCGACCTCTTCTCCATGGATCACGAGCCCAAGATTCTGATCTGGAATGTGCGCGGCCTCAACGCGCGCGCCCGCTGCACCGCCATTCGCTCACTTGTTGTAACCGCTGATGTGTCTATCGTTTGCCTCCAAGAAACAAAGATGGCTTTGGTTTGCTTGTCGACTGTCCTCGAAGCACTTGGCTCGGAATTCGACGACTATGTTTACCTCCTCGCAGACAGCACCCGTGGCGGCATCTTGCTTGCCTGGAAAAGCGGGAAGGTGGCCATCTCGGACCCTGAGTTCACGTCACACATGTTGACGGCCAAGGTGTCCACCCCCTCCGGCGTGAACACGCCGTGGTGGATTACCGTGGTTTATGGGCCGCAGCTAGACACCGACAAGTTCGCCTTCTTATAGGAGCTATGCAATGTCCGGGCGGCTTGCGACGGCCCCTGGATGCTTTGCGGTGACTTCAACCTTATTTACCGCGACGAAGTCAAGAGCAACGACAACCTCAATTGCCGCATGATGGGTCGCTTCCGGCATACAATCAACGACCTTGCGCTCAAAAAGGTCTACCTTAACGGCCGACGCTACACGTGGTCCAACGAGCAGTCACCCCCTACCCCGGTGCACCTCAACCGTGTCCTCTGTACCCCCGACTGGGAGGAACTGCATGGGGAGTGCCACCTCCGATGCCTAGCCTCCGTTGTTTCCGATCACAACCCCTTGCTGCTCGATTGCAAACCGGTGCTGCCAGGTCACTGTCGATTCCACTTTGAGGAATTCTGGACGCGATTGGATGGATTCCACGACATTGTGGCGGACGCCTGGCACTCCGCCCATAGCGACGACCCCTTCCGGCGGCTCATGCAACGCACGCAAATCACCGCGTACAAGCTTACTTGCTGGAGCACGTGAACTGTTGGCAATGTTTGCCTCAAGCACTACTAGAAAAAAGGCTGTTAGTGATGCACGAGTTTTTGTTATTAATGACACACTATTAACACGCCACTAGTAACAAATAGTAATGGCGCACCTTCATTAGTATCCCATATAATAGTGGCGCACTACATAGTGCGCCATTACTATGTCCAACAGTGCGCCATTACTATGCCCCATAATGCACCACTGGTATTTAGCCTTGATGCGCCACTAATGCTCAATATGGTGCGCCACTACTGGGGCCATATTTTCCACTATGAATATTGGGAATTATTATTTTTTGCTTTTCTGGTATTTGCACAGGTTACAAAATACGTTACAGTACAGAATATAAACATCACACAATAGAATTCGTCATATTAGACTCCAAATTCGAAATAGCGAACAAAGTTCAAATATTAGCCAAGTTTAGGTCTCGAGACATTAGCAAAGTTCATCATATTAGCCGAGTTTGTCGTCACATTACAAAGTCGATTACGATCATCTACACTACCATCACATAGAAGAGAGCTGCGGTCAGGATGAGCATCATCGCGATGAAACTGGTCTTCATCCGGTTCCTCCTCTGCTCCCTCCTCTCTCCCTCTAGATAGCACGCGTATCTAGCTTCCGCCTCCGCCCTAGTGGTGTACCCTTTGTAACTGTTACCGCTGAAACGGTGAACCTGTCTTCGACACTCCTCACAGTCGTTGTAGACTCCGGGAACCTTACCCTTGTACACGGCATACGACAACATCTCTATGCACTAGACAAATAAAATGTTAGTAGCAATTCACAGATAATATATAAGCAATATATAAGTATGCAACAAAAGGATCAAAAGAGAAAAGCAACACATTAATAGCACGATTCATGGTCCTACTAATAAATAGCATCGATTACATATAAGTTGAACGACTGTCCAAACTAAATAGACATACAAGTTCATTAAAGTTTAATTACAAGATGAGCTAATCGATATTTCAGAACTACATAGCATCAATACTTTTGACTCGACTCAGGGACCGAAGCGTGGATGAAGCCGCCGTCTATCGTGATGGTCATGAATGTGCGGTCGTTGTCAACCTACATTTGTAGCGTTGTTTCTATTTCACTGTTGGACGGTTGATATTTGAGGTAGAACTGCCCCGAGGTACGAAGGACATCTTGAAAGATGATTTCTGCAAACTCCGACTAGATGCGAAAGAATTCTTGTCTGATGTCCGCGTCCTGGATTGCGACAAGCGTGCGACCCAGTCTTTGAGATTATTTGGTAGCATAAGGTGATTATGGTCCCGTACGATCGCCCGCATGTGATGGAGGGCATAGTAGGCATCCTTCTGACTGCCAGACGGCAGCTTGACGCAAGGGAACGTCGTTACGTGGGTGAACACATGCTTGCCGTACCTACAAATTGGCCTCCTGAAGGTGACTCCAGAGTTGGCGTAGCCGGGAAGAGCATCATCAAGAACTTTCTTCAAATTTGTGTAGTCTTTTTTTGACTAACGGTCCGAGTCGAAATACATGGCCATGGAATATTTTGGGCTTAAGAGGATGAGTGTGCAATGTGTGTCACTGCACAAAACACGGAATGTTAGAAAAAAAGAACGATCAAAATCTAAGAAATCATATGTTACGGGGCGGTGAGGGGATGACTTCCTCGGAAAAGTAAGGCACGAGGAAGTTATCCTTATCTGGGTTCGCCAGAATAACGCCTTTGAGGTATGAACTCGCGACTTGCCGGTCCCCAGTGCTGCCCAAGGTCTTGGCACACATGTAGAAGGGGTCGACTATCACGATATCCATGGTCTTATCTCTAATGATCCGCATCTCCATACTGAGCGAAAATAGACGAATGAAGGTGTAGTGCAGCGGATGAAGGTTAAACATAGCGAAGATGTCATCAAACCGTAGGACGATCATACGCCCGGTGGTGCTATCGACAAAGCTATTGCCCTTTGGCACCTTGGCCACAAAAATCGGGTATGCCACATCATTCTCGGAGAGACGCCGCTTCTCCATAGAAAGAACACAGTCATGCAGACTTCGCATAGCACCGGTTGCAGCATTGAGCAGATTAGTCGGTAGCATCGGCCTACCCGCCACATGCACCCTCCTTGAGATATTCTTAGGTATTGGTGGCCCGTCCTGAGCACGGATCGTACTCGGTGCCGGATGGCTCGCACCCTTGTTATTTTTTCTTTTCCGTCCCTTCTACTTCTTCTGCTGTAATGGGATCGAGTTCTGCTCAGAGACCACCTTCTTGAGTGTGTTGGGGCTGATAATATTTCGCACCTCGGCTATTTGAGTCTCGGTGAAGGAGGCAGCTGGAGACGTCTCCTGAGAACTGAACGCCAGACGATGCCTATTGCAATTGGGTTTCTCCGCGGTACCAGCTAGATCGCGATCATCTTTTGCAGGGTTGGGTTCTTGAGAAGGAGGCCCCAAGAATTCGTCACCGTACCCATGTTCATTGAAGTACTTATCGACGTTGGAAAATGTATTGTCGTCATCATCCGGATCCTGTGCCATATGCATGTCTGGATCAACTGACGACGGTAGCGTTGCGGCGGTCTTGCCATGGCTTGGCGCCGGCACGGCTGGCGGTGTTTTCTGTGGGGTGGTGTCCCCCGCCCCTAAACAAATCTGGCTCTTCGGCCAAAGCAAGGGCCAGCTTAAGCCGGCGCTGAGGGTCATCACATCATCTTCGTCGGCCCCAGGGGGTCGAAACAAAGGTAACAAGTCATCACAGCCCTGTAGCACCCGAACCAGTTGAACCCTATACATGGTGGGTGGCATCGGATTACCGTGGAACACGCGGTTGCCCGGTTGAACGATTTTGGCCTTGGCGACATTGATCAACTCGCCGTCCACAAAGTGCAGGAGAGTGCATGGAACATCGGCGGCACCCTACGAAAACATGTAGCGCGTCAGGGATGCCCAGTGAAAGGCAAGGAGATGAAGTCATCGGCCGAGGCTTAGTTATCGTGATGGCGTCGAGCTCGGCTAATGTCTAGGAACCGCCAACGGCGGGCATGCAAGGGATGGAGGGGCCGCTTGCTGCCGAGGTGCCGGCCGACGTTTTCTTCCCACACCCGGGTGCATTAATCTCCAATGCCGGCACCGACGCCGGAGACACCAATGTCGCCTCCGCCGGAGACACCAATGCCGATGCGTTGTGCGAGTTGCTGCCCGTGAAGCTGGGAATCGGGGGCGGCCCCTGTTGGCCGCCCGCAATCCACCCCCGTAGCCCCTCAATCAAGGAAGGCATAATGGCGGTGATCGTCGTTCCCAGTTGGTCTCGCACTTGCTCTTGGACTATCTCCGGAATCCGCACCACTTGTGCCTTGAGTTCTTTAACCTCGCGCTCCTGGCTTTCCGAGCTGGTCTTTCTCTCCTTTCTTCCAGCCTTATAGTATTCCGATCATTTCGTGGACAAGCCTTTGCTGTCCACACGACCAGCTGACGACGGCTTACTGAACTTATCATTGTGTTTCACTACATTCAACACCCTATTTAAAGTGGTGTCCCAAGGGGCACACGGGGAGCTTTGAGACCCCGCGCTACTGCTTTCAGTTTCCTGCAGAAGGAATGTGGACCATTTAGAAATTTGGCTTCATTAATTAGAATGCAACCATATGGAGCTAATTACACAGGGGTGTATTCCTTACCAGAACAAGCTCAAACGCCTTCACCTTTGGATCCGTGGTAAGCTCCTTTGTTATGGGGTCCACCTTGTACTGGGCCCTGACATAGTTCCTGGTCTGCTTTTCATGGTATTTATCGAAGAGGGGCGGTAGGCCTTGCTCGGCACTGTAAGTGCATCTAGTGCCCCTTAGTGATTTTGGTGTATTGAAGACTTATAGGTTAAGAGACTGATGCGTTTGTGAGTGTACACAGGTCTATAAGTATATGATGAGTTTGATATTTACAGAGAAAGTCGACCCCTAAAAATGAAGTTCTTCAACTAAAGACTTTGGATATCTGAAGACTTTGAAAGTGAAGAAATTGGTGTGACCTTGAAGACTTGGCAATCATTCGAGGAACATGAAGCGTGAAGACTCTATATTTCATAGTTTCATTTTCTCTTTCTTGAGTCATAGGAAACACCGTACTATTAAAGGGGGTCGAGGAAATACTAAGGAAAATTTTCCAAATGATGCTCAACTCAAAATCCTACACCTACCAATCCCTTCGAGTGAAGCCATTGGAAATCTCACATAGTTCAGTCATATTCTTCAGTGACAGAGACGAAGTTCTTCTGGTCTCTGAGGAATTTGTTCTGACTGAGGAGTTAGGAATTTGCCAGTGTGAATTGCCTACAAAGTGAGGAACATGATAGCCCTGAGGTATTTGAGAGTCGAATATTCCGACCGTTGCTGTGCTACGCGCCAGCTGTGCCAAAATATCTACCCACCTAATGGTCATATCATTGAAGGGCATTTATGTCTTGCCATGTCGGGCTGCTCCCTAGGCTATAAGTCGCCCCCTACAACCAATAGTTGGTTGGCTGCTCCGAGAGAAACTAACACTTGTCATTTGAGAGCAACCCATCCTCCGAGGACTTTGAGTGAAAATCATCAAGTGAGGAAATCCCAAACCCAAACCTACAACCCCAAAGTGATTGAGCATCACTGAAGAGATTGATCCTGCGTGCATCCAACACTTGTTTCCTTTGAAGACTGTGCTTCTTCCAGATGGTTAGGCGTCAAGGTCTAGAGCATCCAAGAGGAATTGTGAATCGCCGAGTGACCGAGTTTGTGAAGGTTCGGAAGTCACCTGAAGACTTACCACGAGTGATTGGGCGAGGTCTGTGAGACCTTAGCTCAAGGAGAATACAGTGATGACTGTGTGTCCGGGACTGGGTGTCCTCGAGTTTAAATACTCAGTCGCTCCAACCAGATGTACAACTGATACAACAGTTGGAACTGGTCTACCAAATCATTGTCTTCACCGAGCTTACTGGTTCTATTTCTTCAACTCTTTCATTTCCTCATCTCTGCTGCTGTGTGCTATTCATATCTGTTTGAAGACTTTGACTGAAGACTTTTTCAATTTCCTCAGTTCAATTTCTTCAGTTTGTCCGTCTTCATCTTGTGTTATCATGTGTTTACATTTTCTGTACTCTGTGCTTGTCTTCATTTCATCGTGATGACTATGCGTGTGTTCTGCTATGTTTACTTTTGAGTACTTATTCCGCTGCAAATAGTTCTTCATTTAGGAATTTCCTCATCAGCAAATTCCTCAGTGAAGAATTCATAAAAATCGCCTATTCACCCCCCTCTAGTCGATATAATGCACTTTCAATTGGTATCAGAGCAAGGTACTCCCTTGTTATGTGTGATTTTGGTTTAACTGCCTGGAGTTCTAGTTATGTCGACTGCAGGATCGAGGAAGGTTTCCTGCCCCATCTTTGACGGTCATGAGTATCCTCGGTGGAAGGCCATGATGAAAAAGTGACTCATGGCTATGGACAGCAAACTGTGGACCGTCACTGAGATCGGTCTTACCGATCTATGCAAGATGGTGGAGGCTGATGACATTCACAAGTACACTCTACTGAACCTCACAGTGAAGGATGTCATCTGCTCCAGTCTGTCCCGAAATCAGTTCAAGAATGTCATGCATCTCAATCACGCGAAGCTAATCTGGGACCGTCTTTTTGAGGTCTATGAAGGTCATCGAACTCGTCATGATCCTTGGTTTGAGGATTACAAGGAATCTCTCAATGCGATGACATTCACAACCAGAATCATCATCGTCTACCCCCTGCCTTATGGCAAACAGTGCTAAGGTAACCGAATGCTACCTGTCCGAGTCTAGTGAAGATGAATCTGGCGATGAATTTGGACCTAGCTATGTCAAACTTGCTTCCCTTGCCACTAAACAACAAAGAGCTTTGGAAAAAGTCCAATACATGCTAAATAAGAGCGATGATATGTTGGGTGAAGAAATGGATCAGTCAAAAGCTTTGGCTAGTAGTCTTCAGATACTTCATTCCAAGTTTGACGACCTTCAAGGTCATCATAACACTCTCTTATCTGATCACGAGAAGCTTTCTTATGAATTTCTTCAAAGAAAGCAAGATCTTGAGAAGCTAAGAGTGAGTTATGAGGATCTTTAGAAGGAGCGCGATTCACTACTTGCTCAACAAATCAGCGCTACTCAGGAAGAATTTGTTCCTCCATGACTTAAGTGCATTGAACGTGAATCTGCTAATTCCTCACCTAAATGTTCAAATGCTTCAAATGTTACAAATTCTTCACCTGCCTTTGATATCACTAATTCCTCATCTGAGGACATTGCCAGTACTACTAATGACGCAGGGCTGAAGGAATTGTACACGACATGCATGTACAAAAGCCTCAAAGGGCATCAGATTCTTTGTGATGTGCTTAAAAAGCAGATCCTCAACAGGAACCCTAGGAAAGAGGGTATTGCCTTTGAGAGGAAACTCAATGCTGATGGAACATATTGGAAGCCTGAGTAGTACCCCAAAACCTCATGGGTTGCTGCAAAGGGACCTCCAGTTGATCCATCCAATTTATCTGGCTTTACATGTGAATCTCCTCATTCTTCTGATGAGTCATTTGACTCCAACTATAAACTGTTCAAAAATCATAATGGTGAAGTATTTGCTAGATATGGTGGCACTAACTGCAGGAATGGTTCCCCTATGAAGAAAATCTGGGTTCCCAAAAGTTGTCTTGAAAGTCTTCAGGTGAATGTCCTGATGACACCACCTGTGAATAATAGGAACCCCATATCAAATTCTTCATATGGATCAAATTCCTCAAAAGGATCAAAATCCTCATATGATCATCATCATGCTAACCCCTCTTTTTCGCAGGGTAGAGCTAAAGGCTATGAATATGAGCGTTATTCTTCAAATCATTATGTTCATAAGTCCTCGAAGAATTTCTCTGCTTATTCATATGCTTACCCTAACCCCTCTTATGTGAAACGAAGCGGACTGGCTTCTATGCCACCTTTCTCATATTGTGCTCGTAGAGTGATGAATTCTTTGCCACCCCTTCAGATGTGGGTGGTGAATAAAAAGAACTAATCCCTTATGCAGGGTCAGGTCTCCAAACGTGCTCAAAATGTCTGAAGAATTTGCTAGAGACCTGAATGTGCCTGAAAGGACCCAGGCTAATCATGAAGAAATGAATTTTTCATTCTCACGTTCTCATATTGATTTATCCATGCTATTGCTTGATGAAATTGATCTGATGATATTGATGTCATATTCTTCACTGATGAAGTATATGAGTTCGTAAGTTGCACTAATTCATCTGCAGGATGATCAACCCAAAGCAAACGAGTGGGTCCTCGATAGTGGATGTACGAATCACATGACTGGTGACAAGAATCTATTGATGGATGCTCCTTTATCACCGTCACATCTGAAGCATATCATCTTTGGTGACAAAGGCAAAAGTCAGGTATTGGGTCTAGGTAAGGTTGCGATCTCAAAGGATTGACACATGGACAAAGTCATGCTTGTCGAGTCCTTAGGATACAACCTTATGTCTGTCTCAATGCTTTGTGATCTTGATATTGTTGTTGTCTTTGGAAGATATCGTTGTGTTGTGATCATGGAAGCTGACCATCCCAAAGTCTTCGAAGGCTTTAGGAGAGGAAATTTGTATATTGTTGATTTCTCTATAGGACCGCAACCAGCCGTGTGCTTACTTGCAAAAGCTTCAGAAGGCTGGCTATGGCATCGACGACTTGGTCATGCTGGCATGAGGAATTTGCACACGCTTGCAAAGAAGAAGCACGTCATTGGCATCGAGAATGTCAAATTCCTCAAGGATCACTTATGCGGAGCTTGTGAAGCTAGAAAGATGACAAAGGCCAAGCATCCAGCGAAGACTGTCATGACCACCACTCGACCATTTGAATTGCTTCACATGGATCTCTTCGGTCCTAATCATTATTCTGCAATTCTGAATGATGCTTCTCAATATGGATTTGTTATTGCTGATGATTATTCTCGTTACACATGGGTGCACATTGTCACTTACAAACATGAAGTGCAGGAAGTCTTCAAGCGTTTTTCCTTGAGGGCTTCAACCAACTTTGGCATGAAGATCAAGCACATCAGAACTGACAATGGGACCGAGTTCAAGAATTCCAGTCTAGATGGCTATCTTGATGAACTTGGTATTACTCATGAGTTATCAGCTCCTTACACTCAGCAGAATGGCATCGTGGAGCGCAAGAACAGAACCCTCGCTGAAATGGCTCACACTATGCTTGATGAATACAAGACGCCTCGTCGCTTCTGGATTGAGGCAATTAATACTGCGTGCCACGTCATCAACAGGGTATATCTTCACAAATTCTTCAAGAAAACTGTGTATGAACTCACTGACAAAAAGCCCAATGTGAGTTATTTCAAAGTCTTCGGTGCTAAATGTTGGATTAGAGATCCTCATCACACTTCCAAATTCTCACCGAAAGCACATGAAGGTTTTATGCTTGGTTATGGAAAGGACTGACACACCTACAGAGTCTTCAATAGCGTTCTTCACAAAGTTGTTGAAACTGTAGATGTGAGGTTCGATGAAACTAATGGCCCGAAAAGAGAGCACCTACCTTCTGTGATAGATGAACCATCACCTGAGGATTCTATAAAACTCAAGGCTACTGAGGATGTCATTCCTACCGAAGAATCTGCTGAAGAATTCATTCCAGACCGTGATGATCACCGGGCTAGCGCACCTGAAGAAAATGGTGCTGAAGAAAATGCTCCTGAAGGGAATGCTGATCAAATTCCTCGAAGAAAACCCACTCATCCCCGCATTTCTAACTAAGTGCAAATTGAGAAGATCATTGATGACATTGAAGCACCAGGTCCTCTCACACGCTCAAAATCTTCACATTTATCTAAATTTTGTGGGCATTTTGCTTTTGTCTCTATCTCAGAGCCCACTAAGGTAGATGAAGCATTTCTGGAGCCTGAGTGGATTTAGGCTATGCAAGAAGAATTACATCAGTTCGAGCTCAACAACGTCTGGGAACTGGTTAAACGTCCAGATCCTCGCAAGCACAACATCATTGGCACAAAATGGATCTACCGCAACAAGCAAGATGAAAATGGCCTTGTTGTGAGGAATAAGGCATGACTTGTAGCTCAAGTCTACACACAGGTTGAGGGAATTGATTTCGATGAAACTTTTGCACCTGTTGCTAGACTTGAGGCTATTCGCATATTACTTGCTTATGCTAACCCTCATGATATCATCTTACAACAAATGGATGTGAAAAGTACATTCCTCAATGGTAAGCTTGAGGAAGAAGTATATGTTGCTCAACCCCCAGGTTTTGAAGATCCAAAGAATCCCGACAAAGTCTTCAGACTCAACAAGGCCCTGTATGGCCTCAAGCAAGCCCCTCGGGCATGGTACGATACTTTGAAGGAATTCCTCATGAAGAAAGGCTTCAAACCCGGTTCACTCGACCCAACTCTTTTCACAAAATCTTATGATGATGAATTGTTTGTGTGCCAAATATATGTTGATGATATTATCTTTGGCTCTACTGACCAATGTTATAGTGATGAATTTGCCTATATGATGAGTGAAGAATATCAAATGTCTATGATGGGAGAATGGAAATTCTTTTTAGGTCTTCAAATTTGTCAACAGCGAAATGGCATATTCATATCTCAGGAGAAATACCTCAAAGAGGTATTGAGGAAATTCGGCATGCAAGACTGCAAAGGGGTCAAAATTCCAATGCCCACTAATGGCCATCTATGCACTGATGAAAATGGTCAAGACTTCGATCAAAAGGTATACCGCTCCATGATTGGGTCTTTATTGTACCTATGTGCATCTAGGCCAGATATTATGCTTAGTGTTTGCATGTGTGCCCGATTTCAAGCTACACCGAAGGAATCACACCATAAGGTTGTGAAGCATATTCTTCGATATCTAGATCACACACCAACACTTGGATTATGGTATCCCAAGGGCTCTTCATTTGATCTCATTGGCTATTCAGACTCTGACTATGCTGGCGATCGCGTGGACTGCAAGTCAACGTCAGGCACATGCCATTTCCTCTGACGATATTTGGTCTGTTGGTCCTCGAAGAAACAGAACTGCGTATCACTCTCCACTGCAGAAGCTGAGTACATTGTTGTTGGATCGTGCTGTGCTCAATTACTATGGATGAAGCAAACACTCAAGGACTATGGCATCAACGTGAAGAATGTGCCTCTCTACTGCGACAGTGAGAGCACTATCAAGATTGCTCATAACCTAGTTCAGCACTCGAAGACAAAGCACATCTAGATCCGTCATCATTTTCTTTGTGACCATGTGTTGAAGGGCGATATCTTCATCGACTATGCAAATACTGAAGATCAGCTGGCCGATATCTTCACTAAGCCCTTGGATGAGAAGAGATTTAGCAAGTTGTGGTGTGAGCTAAATATCCTAGAATCTTCGAATGTTCTCTGAAATGGACACTCATCCTAACACTTATGCTGACTTGGTGACTTAGATGCGCAACACATGAAGTAATGTTTTTCTTCAATTAATGAAGACTAACCCTCTAAGTGTGAAGAAATTAACGAAGAATTTGACTCTCAGAACCCTACGACAATTGTACGCGGTGTCTGAAGTCAACTTTCTTATACGGTGGGTTACGCCACCACAAAAGATTGAAAATATTAGAATTTGAGTTTTTCCTTAGTTTTTGAAATTCTTCAGTTTTTCAAATTCTTCAACTTGCAATGTCTTCACTATTTCCGTCGTTTGTCTTCAATTGAATATATGTGAGTTTTATGTCCTCTACAACATTCACTTATTGCTAATTCTTCAAGTTGACTTTTTTTGCTGAGTGATTGTGATCGGACCCTTCCCCCTCTATGCTAAACTCAATCTAATCTATTCACATATTCTTCATGTGCGTTCTAATTTGAAACTCGTTCAAAATCTTCACTGTGTCCTTGACAGCTGAAGAAATTGCGAACAGAAATTTAAAATAATCTTATCTAAATTTTTGGCTTTGCCGCTCAAACCGTTCCGCATTCCACGATAATATACTTATCTATTCACCCACGATCCTACAAGATCGCCACCTCACAGTACGTGGGTGACACATGTCACGTGAATGAGAAGGGCCAGGGGCACGTTCGTCCGAAATCTTCGGGCGCACAGTTTTTCACTGCCGCTATAAATACCCCTGCCTCTTCCTCACTTCACTTTTACTCCGCTCGATCTCACTCCCGCTCAAGCTTCCCAAACCCTAGCGCCGCCGCTACTTCATCATCGCCGGTGAGGAAGATCTTCACTGCCTTGACCTTGTCGCTGTCGTACTCGCGCCGGTTGCGGATTTCTTCACTCCGCCGCCGCCGTAGATGTCTTCCTCTGCCGAGTTAGGGCGCGGAAGATCTGAATGGACGAACTTCAGCTCAACACATCCCAGTTCATCGTGTTCTTCAATTCGGGTAATTAAAAGTCACTTTTACTACCCGCTTTGATTCATTGTTTTTCTTGAAAATCTTCAAAGGTGTTTATTCTTCAAATCTACACACACTAAAACACCTCACATGTTATGTGTTCTTGATTCGTTTCTCTAAGCAATGATTTTCTTCAAGATTCCTCAATTGTGTGGATTTTCAAATCTGTACAACTCTGGAACCTAAGATAAAGAACGCTTAGCGAGATTCTTCAAGACTCATCTGGTCAAATTCCTCAAACCTATTCTTTTTGAAAATCTTCTGAGAACGCATATGACCTCTCCAAATTCCTTGCAACTATACTCTGTTCACAGGTACACATGTCCGCTGCTGAATCACTAGGTTCTCATCAACTTAACTCATTTGCACTGTTCCTCGAAGAAAAGTTGCATACCTCTTCAGAAACTTCAGTTATTCATCCTCAGCTGAAGAAAATGGCTGACGGTAAGAAGCCACAGAAGGGAGGAAAGAGGCCTGAAGTCAATACTGCGTTTGAAATCCCTGAGGACATTTATGCTGGATACTGCACTCCTGATGAGGCCAAGTTTGGCAAGGAGGACAAGAATCAGCGCAAGGTGCGCATACAACGGATTGAGAGGAGATGGGCACGAGAATGGAGGGAGTACAGGTATGTTACTCCCAAGTACATGAAGAAATTCGCGCTCAACCCTCCATGCTCAAGACCTCCATTGAGACCTGGCCAACTGGCGGATCCCACCAGCCTCAAGCGTGGTGAGGACTATGCTGATGAATGGGCAAGGCATCAGGCCAAACTGACTAAACAAGCAAAGGAAGCAGTGAGGAAATTCAATGAAGATTCTGCTGCTGCTGCTACCGCTGCTGAGGCCTCTGGTAGTAAGCCCAGGAAGGCAATGCCAAAGAAGCCTGCCCACAAGTCAAGTGCTTCTCCTTCAATGCCCTCAAGGCCAGTATCTTCAAAGCCCTCACGGCAAATTCCTCAGTCTGCTCCTCCTCCTCCAAAGTCCTCAGTTCCTCCGACAAAGTCTTCAGCTGCTCCGACCAAATCTTCGGCACCTGTGCATCTCGCCACATGCCAAAGGACAACTGGCATCTCTATTGCCTCAGGAGCATCTGCTAGCTCCACTGCTGCACCAAGTTCCTCAGCCGGTCCATCTCTGCTGAAGAAAAAGGCCACTTCTAGATGAGGCCTTCGACCGAGTCCTCACAAGAAGCAGGTTGCCTTCCAAATCCCCTCTGATGAAGATGAGGCTGATGATGAAGAACTTGACGAAATCATCAGAGATAGGCAAGCCAGGGCCGCTAGAGCCAAAGGCAGCAATGTGCCACTTCTTCTGGATCCCAAGTTGATCCTCGATTTCATTGATTTATGGCACAAGGACCATAACACGCCTTTACCGGAGATGAACCTCACTCCTGGTCAAAGTCATGTTTTGACTCACTTCATGGAGGAAGAGAAGTGGAAATATGAACAAGGCAAACAACTGAAGAAAGCGCAGTACAAGAAACAACGCTACCTCAAGGACAATGTCCTCACTCTTACCCCTGAACAACTCATTGCTTTACAAGCTGAAATCAAGCAACTGAGTGATGATTTCAATCGGTACTATGCTGATTGGAAGGGAGCAAAGGTTCGGTTCTTCAATTTAACGAAGACTTTCTCTTCAACTGCCACTGCTCCAGTGCACGTTGAAATTCCTCAGGCTGAAGCCTCTTCTCAGCCTACTGAAGAACATGCCGGCACCACTGATGATAGTCAGGCTGCTGAAGAAAATGAGAGTAACAGGGCTGATGACTCCATTCCAGCCGCTGAAGAAATTGCCAGGGCATCCACTAGTGGTGCGCCTGAAGAAAATGAAGAAGTCAGGGCAACTGAAACAGTTGCACCTGAAGAAAATGAACCAAAGTCCTCTACACCTCCTGCGCCAACACCAGCTCCGATCCTTCCATCTGCATTAGATGTGAAGAAGACCAAGGCTGCATAGCGTGCAACAATGAAAAAGAGGAAGGCATCAGCTTCATCAAATTCTTCAGCTCCGAAGAAAATGAAGCCTTTGACATGTTCAGCTAAAAATCCTATTGATGTCGTTCCTGTCTCCTTCATGCCATCAAAGGACCTAGTTCCATTTGGTGAATATTATGAGATTCCCGAGGAATCTGACGAAGAAACTCCTTCTACTTCTTCGACAGAGCAGTTGAACGAAGAAATTGAAGTGGATAGAATCCCTTCAACCCCAGTCATCTCCCCACCTATGCCTCAGTTCACTGCTGAAGAGGCAGGTGTTGAAGAAATGGAAGATGAGGATGTGGACATCGGCTGTACCACACCCGTACTAAATGATGACTTTTGGGAAAGTCAGCACCCCAACTCACCGTTGCTCACTCCTCTCCAAGCAATTCCTCAGTTCCCAGCCGCTGCTGAAGTGCATATGGGATCTGATGAACCTCGTGCAACCCTGTCTGTCCATGAAGAAATTCCAGCCACTTGTGCTAAAGAAAATGTGAATGAAGAATTGATGACCCAGGCTGCATCTACAGAAGAGCCTGAAATTCCTCAGCATGAGGAACCTGAGATTGTGATTCCTGAGGTGGTACTGCAGATCACTGACACTCCTCAACCCAAGCCAAAGGATCCCTTCTCAAAGAAGCCAAAATTCAAGGCTGGTGATTTCTTCGGCAAGCGTGTATTCTTCACTGAATTCAACCCATATGGCATTGCTCGTCTTAGAAGGAAGCGCTTCTGGACTGCCAGCCAGACCAACTTCTATTCCTTAGTTCTCTTCGACAAGGACAAAGTCTTCAACCACGAGCACATTCCTCACGTGGACATGGAATCCATGCCCTGCTTCAGGCCGGTCCTTCATGATGCAGGTTTGCTTAATTTCTGCACTGACATAGTTGACTGGAATGAAGAGCTAAATCTTCAATTCTATGCAACGCTGCATATTACTGGTGAAGCACATGACATCAACTCCTGGTTGTTGGACTGTATGACCAAAAACACTCATTACAAGGCACCAGCCTCTGAATTGCTTCATGCCTTGCCAATTAGTCCTCCACCAGGAGGTGCTCATTGTTTGTATGATGAGCCTGAACTCACTGACCACTATATGCAAGTGCTCATGAAGCCGCTGAAGCCTGGACAAGCCCAACGGACCAATTTTCTCGTGAAGGATTTGTTGTATGTGCCAAGGACCATTTATCGCATTCTGACAAAGAATCAGTTCAATCAAAGGTCATGACTGCTCTGATGAAGAAATTGTGGGGATGATGAAGAATATGCTCTTCAACATCATGCATGGTATCCCTAACAATTACCATGATTTCTTCATGAGGACTCTAGCGAATGTTGCACTTTCACCGTTTAAGCTGAAGCCTTATGCTCCATGGAGCATGAGATTCCTTAGATCAATGTCTTCACTCAACTACAAGGATGACAATCTTAACCATGGCAGCTTCTTGCCCCCGATCGAAGTCCTCAAACAGACATATTCCTCACCTGTAGGAAAGGGCAAGGCACCTGCTATTATCGATGAAGGCACTCGTCCATTGGATGGTCAGTTCCGCAAAGCTGCATCTTACTCCACCAATGATGACTCCGCCACACATGATTCTGCTGCAAATGCTCCAAAGTCAAGTCCTCAAGCTACTGCTCCTCGTGTGGTGATTGACCATGAGCTGCTTCTAAGTCTTCACCAGAAGGTCGATCGGAACCACAAATGGGTTAAGCGTCAGTTTGGTTCTATTCTTCACAACATGACCTCTACACATAATGCAGTGAAGAAAAATCATTACTACCTCCATGAAGTGTTTGATCGCACCTGGGCTATTCTGTCACATCTGTATGGTGAAGAAGATCTGAAGCAAATGGGCTTCAAAGAAGACTTTGACTGGTCTGCTCCTCCGCCGAAGAAGCTCAAGAAGGTCAAGGTTCCTCCATTGGTCGCAAGTTCATATTCCTCATCCTGCGAAATGGACGAGTTCGAAGACTTGGACGACACTGCTGCAGGCCCTTCATCGACTCAAGACCCCACCAACGTTGGCGCTCCTCCATCATCATGATATTCTTCAGGGGTGTTAGTCCTCATTTTCAACCCTTTTGGTCATTCGATGACAAAGGGGGAGAAATTTGAGTTAGTCTTCAAGAGGGTCTACTCTATATGTGCATTTTTTTGCTAAGTTACAACTCTCGTTCTTCTGATGACTTTGCTGGATCGAGTTGTAATCTTAAACTCTATGGTGGTCTGATACTTTTGCTGTGATTCTTCTGCATGCTTATTCCTCATTAATGTTAATGCACACATGCTGAATTACATCAGTCACCATATTTCATCATGCATTTCAAATTCTTCATGTTATATGTCAAATGCGTCTATGAATTACAAGATATAGGGGGAGATCTCCATGATTATACTCTTCAAGTGTGCATTGCTTCAAAAGCAAATTCTTCACTATGCACATCTTCAGGGGGAGTTCTTCTATATCTTGCAATCAAATTCCTCAATATATGTATTTACTCTTCATATGATCATCCCTGTTGAAAACTTAACCTATATTGTCATCAATCACCAAAAAGGGGGAGATTGTAAGTGCATCTAGTGCCCCTTAGTGATTTTTGTGTATTGAAGACTTATAGGTTAAGAGACTGATGTGTTTGTGAGTGTACACAGGTCTATAAGTCTATGAGGAGTTTGATATTTACAGAGAAAGTCGACCCCTAAAAATGAAGTTCTTCAACTGAAGACTTTGGATATCTAAAGACTTTGAAAGTGAAGAAATTGGTGTGACCTTGAAGACTTGGCAATCATTCGAGGAACATGAAGCTTGAAGATTCTGTATTTCATAGTTTCATTTTCTCTTTCTTGAGTCATAGGAAACACCGTACTGTTAAAGGGGGTCGAGAAAATACTAAGGAAAAATTTCCAAGTGATGCTCAACTCAAAATCCTACACCTACCAATCCCTTCGAGTGAAGCCATTGGAAATCTCACACAGTTCAGTCATATTCTTCAGTTACAGAAACGAAGTTCTTCTGGTCTCTGAGGAATTTGTTCTGACTGAGGAGTTAGGAATTTGCCAGTGCGAATTGCCTACAAAGTGAGGAACATGATAGCCCTGAGGTATTTGAGAGTCAAATATTCCGACCGTTGCTGTGCTACGTGCCAGCTGTCCCAAAATATCTACCCACCTAACGGTCATATCATTGAAGGGCATTTATGTCTTATCATGTCGGGCTGCTCCCTATGCTATAAATAGCCGCCCCCTACAACCACTAGTTGGTTGGCTGCTTCGAGAGAAACTGACACTTGTCATTTGAGAGCAACCCATCCTCTGAGGACTTTGAGTGAAAATCATCAAGTGAGGAAATCCCAAAACCAAACCTACAAACCCCAAAGTGATTGAGAATCACTGAAGAGATTGATCCTGCATGAATCCGACGGTTGTTTCCTTTGAAGACTGTGCTTCTTCCAGACGGTTAGGCGTCAAGGTCTAGAGCATCCAAGAGGAATTGTGGATCGCCGAGTGGCCGAGTTTGTGAAGGTTCGGAAGTCACCAGAAGACTTACCACGAGTGATTGGGCGAGGTCTGTGTGACCTTAGCTCAAGGAGAATACGGTGAGGACTGTGTGTCCGGGACTGGGTGTCCTCGAGTTTAAATACTCAGCCGCTCTAACCAGTTGTACAACTGAGACAGCAGTTGGAACTGGTCTACCAAATCATTCTCTTCACCGAGCTTACTGGTTCTATTTCTTCAACTCTTTCATTTCCTCATCTCTATTGTTGTGTGCTGTTCATATCTGTTTGAAGACTTTGACTGAAGACTTTCTCAATTTCGTTAGTTCAATTTCTTCAGTCTATCCGTCTTCATCTTGTGTTATCATGTGTTTACGTTTTCTGTACTCTGTTCTTGTCTTCATTTCATCATGATGACTATGTGTGTGTTCTGCTATGTTTACTTTTGAGTACTTATTCCGCTGCAAGTAGTTCTTCATTTAGGAATTTCCTCATCAGCAAATTCCTCGGTGAAGAATTCATAAAAATCACCTATTCACCGCCCCTCTAGTCGATATAACGCACTTTCAGGCACGCTCCGCGTCCTCCTTATCCCATTTAGGTTCCGCCATTCTGTAACCGCCGGGACCGAGTTTGTGGACCCCTAAGTTCAAGTCCCGCATATCTTTCCCCCACCGACTTGATTTCTCGGATGCGTTGCTCTCGCACTTGATCTTGAACTCTAGGTAGTCAGCTTCGCTGATCGAAGGATTTGTCTCCTTGATCTTCTCATAACGATCACCACTTAGAATCCTTCTCTTCACCGTGGCTCTCCAAGTAGCCAGGGCCGTGCTCATCTTCTTGAGGGAGGCACTATTCACTTTATTCCCTGAGAGGCGTGTGCTTGCAAAGTCACCGGGGAACTTGTATCGTTCGTGCAGCTTCGGGAAGAGGAGGTTGCACAAATTCCCCCCAGTCATGATGCCTTAGGTTCTCGGTGTTGATCGAGACGGTGCTCCGGAGAATGCACCCGAGTTGTCCCGCGTACCCACTGACTAATTCTTTGGGCGCCGTTGGATGCCCACTGGAGGATACTTCAGTAAATTCCTCCTTGACGGTGCCGAGCATGTTCGGGCGCCGGTCCTTCCGTTGCCTCTTCGGTTGGCTGCCATCTGTGTGTTCGCTGCCATCATCAGTGGTGGCATCCCCGGCGGCACCATCAGTGGTGTCATCCCCGATGCCACTAGGGGTTGTGTAGTCGGGATCGGAGATGCACCTTTTAGGGGTGAGGGAGTCCTGGATAAGGGGGTATCCGGACAGTCGGACTATATACTTTGGCCGGACTATTGGACTATGAAGATACAAGATTGAAGACTTCGTCCCGTGTCCGGATGGGACTCTTCTTTGCGTGGAAGGCAAGCTTGGCAATTTGGGTATTAGATCTCCTTCTCTGTAACCGACTCTGTGTAACCCTAGCCCCCTCCGGTGTCTATATAAACCGGAGGGTTTTGTCCGTAGAACAAGGACTATCATAATCATAGACTAGCTCCTAGGGTTTAGCCTCTACGATCTCGTGGTAGATCAACTCTTGTAATGCTCATATCATCAAGATCAATCAAGCAGGAAGTAGGGTATTACCTCCGTCGTGAGGGCCCGAACCTGGGTAAACATCGTGTCCCCAGTCTCCTGTTACCATTAGCCTTAGACGCACAGTTCGGGACCCCCTACCCGAGATCTGCTGGTTTTGACACCGACATTGGTGCTTTCATTGAGAGTTCCTCTAGGTCGTCGCTGTAAGGCTCGATGGCTCCTTCAATCTTTAACAACAACACAGTCCAGGGTGAGACTTTTCTCCCCGGACAGATCTTTGTGTTCGGCGGCTTCGCACTGCGGGCCAATTCGCTTGTCCATCTGGAGCAGATCGACAGCTACGCACCTGGACATCAGGTCAGGTTCGGAAACTTGAATTACACGGTTGATGTCCGTGGAGACTTGATCTTCAACGGATTCGGGCCTACGCCTAGAGCGTCGAATGGTCACGACGAGCACGACTTAGATCTGCTGTCGGATAGTGTTCGGGATATCGCACCTGCAGCGGCTCCGGACCTAAATCCGGGGCCGATCGCATCGTCCGAGGACAGGCGGATGGACCCCGACCCGGAGGCTGCATACTCATCGGCATTAGAGCCGAACACAGACTCCACCTCTAAGGAAATCTGTGTCGCCGGACCCCAGGACTTGTGTCCGGCTGTAGGTCCCAGACCGCGCGCATCTGGGTCCATCGAATCCAATTGGGCTCCGGTAATGGAGTTCACTGCCGCGGATATCTTTCATCATTCGCCCTTCGGCGACATGATAAATTCATTAAGGTTTCTCTCTTTGTTAGGAGATTCTTGGCCGAACTATGTCCGGCTTGAGTGGGAAGCAGGTGACAAAGAAATTCGTTACCCACCCACCACCCACTTAATAGCCACTGTCGATGATTTGACCGACGTACTTGACTTTGACTCCGAAGGCATCGACGGTATGGACGACGATGCAGGAGAAGAACAGGAACCACCGCCCACAGGGCGCTGGACAGCCACCTCCTCGTATGATATATATATATGGTGGACACTCCCAAAAAAACAATGGCGATGAGGCAACAAAAGATAACCCCTTAGGGAAGAAATCAAAGCATGGGCGTCACCGGCGCCGCTCTAAGCCCCGCCACAGTAATACTAGCACAGGAGAAGAAAATAATCTGGATGGTGCCGAAGAGGAATACAATCCTGATCAGCCTACCTTCAAGCAGGCCGAACTGGAATACAAGCAGGTTAGCCCAGATGAATAGGCGATGGACGGATACTTGGAGGATGAAAACTACATGCCTCCCTCTGAAGACGAGGTGAGCCTCGGCGACGATGAATTCGGCGTACCTGAGGATCCCATAGAGCAAGAGCGCTTTAAGCGCCGGCTTATAGCCACTACAAGAAGCCTGAAAAAGAAGCAGTAGCAGCTCTAAGCTGATCAAGATATGCTCACAAATAGATGGATCGAAGTCCTGGCGGCCGAGGAATACAGACTCGAGCGCCCCCACCAAAGGTTACCCAAAGCACAAGTTGCTACCTCAACTCGAGGAGGCCGTAGAGCCTACACTACTAGAACAAGACGAGGCTGACCGACCACCGCGTGGCCGGGATAAAATGGCGTATCAGACCGAATACCAGCCCGCACCCCCACGCCAGTTCACTACAGCCCGGGGCAATACGCAGGACCTGCGAGATATATTGGAAAACAAAGCAGTACAGCCAAGATCGATCTACGGATCACGGGGGTGCGCCCCAACACTCAACGATGTTCGTCCTGCTGGATACACTAACAACAAGTCTAGTCGGGCTGAACATAACCGCCCAGACATAGTCACACTGCGTAGCGACACAGCTCGACACAGAGGTGCCGCACACCCCCTCTGCTTCACTCATGAAGTAATGGATCACGAATTCCTAGAAGGGTTTAAACCCGTAAACATCGAATCATACGATGGCACAATAGACCCCGCGGTGTGGATCGAAGACTTCCTTCTCCACATTCACATGGCCCGCGGTAATGACCTACACGCCATCAAGTATCTTCCCCTCAAACTCAAAGGACCAGCCCGACACTAGCTGAATAGCCTGCCGGCAAACTGCATTTGCAGTTGGGAAAACCTGGAGGATGCATTCCTCGATAACTTCCAAGGCACCTACGTGCGACCACCGGATGCTGATGACTTAAGTCACATTACCCAACAGCCCGGAGAGTCAGCCAAGATATTCTAGACTCGGTTCCTAACTAAAAAGAACCAAATTGTCGACTGTCCGGACGCCGAAGACCTGGTAAAGCATAATATCCGCGATGAGTGGCTCGCCCGACACCTTGGCCAAGAAAAACCGAAGTCCATGGCGGCCCTCACGACACTCTTGACCCGCTTTTGCACGGGCGAGGACAACTGGCTGGCTCGTAGTAGCACCACGCCAAGAAATTCTGGAACTTTAGATGTCCGCGATAGTAACGGCAAGCCACGACGCAATAGGCATAAGCGTCGTAACAATGGCGACAATGCCGAAGATGGGGCAGTCAATGCCGGATTCCGTGGCTCAAAATCCGGTCAGCGGAAATAGCCGTTCAAAAGGAACAACCCGGGATCGTCCAGTCTGGACTGCATACTCGACCGCTCGTGCCAAATCACGGCACCCCTGATAAGCCAGCCAACCACACTAACAGAGAATGTTGGGTGTTCAAATAGGCCGGCAAGCTAAATACCGAAGAAAAGGACAAGGGGATGCACATCGACGATGACGAGGAGCCCCGGCGTCCGAACACTGGGGGACAAAAGAAATTTCCTCCCTAGATAAAAACGGTAAACATGATCTATGCCACCCACATTCCCAAACAGGAACGAAAGCGTGCACTGAGGGACGTCTATGCAATGGAGCCAGTCATCCCAAAGTTCAACCCATGGTCTTCCTGTCCGATCACTTTCGATCATAGGGACCACCCTACTAGCATCTGTCACAGCGGTTCAGCTGCATTGGTCCTTGACCCAATCATCGATGGATTCCACCTCACGTGAGTCCTTATGGACGGTGGCAGTAGCCTGAACCTGCTTTATCAGGACACAGTGCGCAAAATGGGCATCGATCCCTCAAGGATCAAACCCACCAAAACCACCTTCAAAGGTGTAATTCCAAGAGTAGAGGCCCGTTGTACGGGCTCAATAACACTGGAAGTGGTCTTCGGATCTCCGGATAACTTCCGAAGCAAGGAGTTAATCTTTGACATCGTCCCTTTCCGTAGTGGCTATCATGCACTACTGGGACGAACCGCATTCGCTCGATTCAATGCGGTAACACACTATGCATACCTCAAGCTCAAAATGCCAGGGCCTCGCAGGGTTATAACAGTCAATGGAAACACAGACCGCTCTCTCTGTAGAAGAGCACACTGCGGCCCTCACGGCAGAAGTACAAAGCAGCCTTCTTCGGCAGACCGCCAATTTGGCGATGACAACCCCGAACACCGTCAAGCGAGTTCGGAGCACCCCGCAACAGGACCGTCAGGCACGCCAAGAGCATGATTAGCAATCCAGGCTCAGCCCCAGCCCCGTTCAGGCGGCATTTGTGCCGAGCATACACAATTACGCACTCAAAATACCATGGACATAGGCAGAGGCGTGATGACGAGGCGGTCCACAGTGCGGTTCAACCACCACGAGGCCCGCATACCTTTGTAACTTCCTTTTTCTTTCAGGACCCCATGTTCGGGCAGCCCCTTCAGAGAACTTGATCATCGGACTCATCATAGGAGGGAAAACCAAGGAGGCAAGAGGCTTCACGCACAAGGGAATACCCAGGTGGTCTCTGATTAACGATCGTTATACCTGTTTTACATACCCGCATGCGGCCAGCCCTTGGACAGGACATGTTAAATAGTCCTATTTTTGCTTAAACACATTAATTGTACACATACGCTTTGACGTATTATTTAAATAACATCGAGAAACAATATACAGCGTCAGCTTGTTGTTTCTATCTTCATGTTTTCCCTTGAATGTTTATAATACTGCATCCGTACACTTTGCTACATTCAATTTGCCAGGGGCTTCTTATTGTGCCCCGTAATATGGTAAGACAAGTCCGAACACTTTCGACATTGCGGCACCCCGAACTTATAGCATTATATGCATCAGCTCCGAATCATGTCTTGGGTCAATAGTTGGGTTAGCACGGCTCCCTTGTTTTGGTACCTTACGTTCCGTTATATCGGCTAAGGTAGTGCAGGGAGAACTACTACGATTGTGTCCCGGTTCTTACGGACGAGCACCTCAGTAGAGAAAGCCGAAAACTGACTGTCATGATGCGGCAAGAGCTGGTCGCTGTTCAAGAGGTCTAAAATCCTTAAAGATTTTTTCCGCTTCAAGCGAGGAATCGGCCTTGTCCGATTTAGGCGTGTATAGCGCCCCAATTCAGCTTTCCGAATACTAGGGGCTTCGCCGAAATTTAAAACGGTAGACTTCTATGGCTAAGTGAGAGTTATAAAGCCGCATAGTCCGTTTGCCTTGTTCGCTGCGCTGAACACCTCCTTAAAGGACCAAAAATTTGGATAAAGAGTGTTTGGGTTTTCCATGAACACCACAGTACTTTTTACACGGGGACAGAAGCCGACGACTGGCCTACTTTCAGAAATTTATAAACGGCCGAACAGAAGGTAATATTTTAAATCAAAACAGCGTTATATAAGCGCAAACAAACTTGTTTTCATATCGCAAAAACGACATGAGTACATTCACTCAAAGATTATGTCCTTGGTACATTCATCGGCCACTAGTCGAGCACCTTTCATAACGCCATCATAATATTTCTCGGGGTAGCGATACGCCTTACCCTCCGGCGGTCCTTCCTTCACCAGCTTCTCCGCATCCAGTTTGGCCCAATGCATCTTCGCACGGGCAAAGGCCCGGCGGGCACCCTCAATACAGACGGATTGTTTGATAACTTCAAGCCGCAGACAGGCATTTACCATCCGCTTTATAAGGCCAAAGTAGCTGTCGGGAAGGGTCTCACCAGGCCACATCCGGACTATGAGGCCCTTCATGGCCAGTTCGGCCGCCTTGTGGAGTTCGACCAATTGCTTCAGTTGGTCACTAAAGGGCATCGGGTGTTCGGCTCCGTCGTACTGGGACCAGAACAACTTCTCTGTCGAGCTCCCTTCTTTGACCTGGTAGAACTCCGTGGCATCCGATATGCTGCGTGGCAGATCTACGAATGCCCCTGGAGAGCTCCGAACTCGGTTAAGTAAAAGAAATGCCTCCTCCACATGCTTGCTTTGCATAATGAATGCCTTACCCGCTGCTATTTTCTTGGCCGCCTGGATTTCCTGGAGGGCCTTTTGGGCTTCGGCATTGGCATCTTTTGCACTCTGGATGGCCTTGGCAAGCTCGGACTCTTGTGTCTTGAAGTCATGCTCAAAGGACTCAAACTTCTTTCTGAACTCCTGGAGCTCTTGCTGTACCTCTCCTACCTGAGCATCCTGCTTTTCACGCTTAGTGTGTTCCGTGGCTGCCTTTTCTTCGGCCTCTAATAGCGCTTTCTTCAGGGCCGCCACCTTGGTCGTGGCCCCTATTAAAAAATCACGATCATTTTTGTTAGCCTCACCAATTTTTTCTCCTCTACATGACACAGGACGGGGTATCACTTACCTTTGTTCTCTTCGAGCTGTCTCTTCGTGAGGCTGAGCTCTTCTTAGGCCTGCTTCAGGTCCCGCTTGAGTCCGGTGACCTCCGCCATTCGGGCGGCAGCGGCCAGCAGCAACGCCTGCTTATTCACATAGACATTCATTGATTAGACTCCTACGGAGTATAAATTGACACTCCGTTTGGCTTTTCTTTCCGAACACCAAACAGAGTATCAGGGTCTACTGTCTATCGGGTGATATTTTCTCACACTCTTCATTACTTACCTGAAAGCCAGTTAGGAGTCTGGTGCGGGCTTCGGTCAATCCGCTTTTGGCGGACCGAACTTTCTCAATCACCGTACTCATGAGAGTACGGTGCTCTTCATCAATGGAAGCGCCGCGAAGCGCTTCCAGCAAATTATCTGATGCCTCCGGCTGGACGGAGGTCACCGGCACGACCGGCTCGCCCTCCTTAGCGACGAGCTGCCTACTTGAATCCGGAACCTTTGGAGGCTCTGGCGTGGTAAACGGCAGGGAGCCAGACTTGTTGTGGCTGCCGTCCGCATAATCCATGGGGGTCTTGCCCCCCATGTACCCGGTGTATGGGATTTCGCCTTGGGGCGTATCTAGAACCGCCACCCCTGCCCCGGTATCCTTTGGGACAACACCTCGGTGTCGTCCGCGGGTCGTGGGGAGGTGGCCGTCGGGAGTGAATCGCTATTCATCTTCGATTCACTCAAGGACCCATCCAAAGAGGACACCCCGAGATTGGACCCGGCCGGACTGCATATACGTGTTCGGCGTTATTACAAACGATGAAGTTAAAGTCGCACGGAAAGTATTACAGAGTGCGAACACTTACGATCTCGCCCGGGGCTTGCCCCTGGGCAGCCACTCCTCCTCGCTGTAAGCGGGTGTAGTGGAATGATTCGGAAGGGACGCCTTTCCCTTCTTCGGTGTCCTAGCCTCCCCCTGTGGGGCGGCTTTTCTTTTCTTCTCCTCCCCAATGCAGGGAGGGGGAATTTCTTCATGTTTCCCCCCGTCTCCTTGGGAGGAATCTGCCTCACCATACTCGGACGACGAGTCTATTACGGCCTTGCGCCAGAGACACTTCCTAGTCCCCGCGGCCGTATTCCTGGACCCTTCGGCCTCCCCAGGAGGGGCGGTCTTCCTTTTCTTCTCCTCCCCCTCGTCTTCGTGGGAGGAGTGCGCCTCATCGTCTTCGGACGAGGCGTCCGGTGCAGCCTTGTGCCGGAGACCTTTCCTAGTACTCGTGGCCTTCTCCTTGGCTATCTTCTCCGGCACCTTGTAAGGCGCCGGAACCAGCATCTCCGTCAAGAGTGCGGTCGCTGGGTCTTCAGGTAGCGGAGCCAGACAGTCGATCCGCTCCTCCGTCGCCATGTAATCCTGTTTTGTCAGTATGATGACTTAAAATCCTCTCACGAATACGTTGGGAAAGATACATCTTGTGATACTCAGAGGACTTACCGGATTCTCAAGGCGCTTTGCGCTGAGTCCGCGGTCCTCGGGAGTGTGAGGAGGAACTTTGCCGGTCTTGAATAGCACCTTCCAGACATCCTTATGCGTCGTGTCGAAGAGCTCATGCAGCATCTGGTGTTCGGCCGGATCAAACTCCCACATATTAAATGCCCGTCTTTGACACGGGAGGATTCGACGGACAAGCATGACCTGGACCACGTTGACAAGCTTGATCTTCTTGTCCCTCATACTTTTGACAAGCTCTCGAGTCCGGTCAGCTCCGTAGGTTTGCCCCAGGCCAGGCCCTTCTTTTCCCAAGAGGTGAGCCACATGGGGATTCCAGATCAGAATTTGGGGGCTGCCACCCAATTGGCGTCGCGCGGCTCGGTGATGTAAAACAACCCTGATTGCCACCCTTTCACGGTCTCCACGAAGGAGCCGTTAAGCCATGTAATGTTGGTCATTCTGCCCACCATGGCGCCTCCGCACTCCGCCTGCTGGCCGCTCATGATCTTCGGCTTCACGCAGAAGATCTGCAGCCACATGCCGAAGTGGGGTTGATGCGGAGGAAGGCCTCGCACATGATGATGAACACCGAGATGTTGAGTATGAAATTTGGGGCTAGATCATGAAAATCTAGCCCGTAGTAATACATGAGCCCGCGGACGAATGGGTGGAGTGGAAATCCTAGTCCACGGACGAAATGAGGGAGGAATACTACTCTCTCCCGAGACTTTGGGGTGGGGGTGATCTGTCCCTCCGCTAGAAGCCTGTGCGCGATGTTTTCGGCCAGGTATCCGGCCGCCCGAAGCTTGATAATGTCCTCCTCTGTGATGGAGGAGGCCATCCACTTGCCTCCTGCTCCGGGAATGCTGAGAATGGTCCTACGGAGAAGGTGAGAACTTGGGCGCTAGGGCTCAAGAGTGCGAGAATGGATGAGCAAAGGAGGAAGATGGCGTGGGTGAAAACGGGAAATCCTTATCCCTTTATAAAGGCGGGGGGAAAATGTGCGCCTCCTGACTTGCCTGTCAAAATTACTCATTTTCCAAGTGCCACAATTGATAGCACGGTTGGGTTACCCATACTCGTATTAATGAGGATCCCGCAATAAGGGGACACGATCTCTGCTTTGACAAGACATGCTAAGGAAACCGCCTCGCAATGTGTGCGGTAGCTGGTTGTGAAAACGGTTCGAATAATGACCGGGCCATGGCGTGATGTCACGCTATGAAGAATTGTCAGCAGATTAGATTTGTGGAATATTGTTCTCTCTACGGTGGTATGTGAACTTTGTCTTGCAGAGCCGGACATGACTCAAGTGTTCGAAAATTACTTTGGAGTATTCGAAGATGGAACCCGCCTTGCAATGCCGAAGACAATCTGCGCGCCGGACTCATCGTCATTGAAGCCTGGTTCAGGGGCTACTGAGGGAGTCCTGGATAAGGGGGTATCCAGACAGCCGGACTATATACTTTGGTCGGACTGTTAGACTATGAAGATACAAGATTGAAGACTTCGTCCCGTGTTCGGATGGGACTCTTCTTTGGGTGGAAGGCAAGCTTGGCGATTCAGATATTAGATCTCCTTCTCTGTAACCGACTCTGTGTAACCCTAACCCCCTCCGGTGTCTATATAAATCAGAGGATTTAGTCTGTAGGACAAGGACAATCATAATCATAGGCTAGCTCCTAGGGTTTAGCCTCTATGATCTCATGGTAGATCAACTCCTGTAATACTCATATCATCAAGATCAATCAAGCAGGAAGTAGGGTATTACCTCCATCGCGAGGGCCCGAACCTGGGTAAACATCGTGTCCCCAGTCTCCTGTTACCATTAGCCTTAGACGCACAGTTTGGGACCCCCTACCCGAGATCCGCCAGTTTTGACACCGACAAGGGGTGCACCATAAACACTGTGATAGCGATGGCGCACCTTCTCCTGGTGCACCATTACTAACTTTTTTTTTATTTTTTTGGATTTTTAGTTGCATGTAATAATTTAAGATTTGAGATAAAAGAAAAGGAAATGCAAATGGAGTGATAAAACCATTGTGCAAAGATTTAGAATTAGATGACATGGTTGAAATCAAGTGATACATGTAATAATTTAGTTGCATGTAATAATTGAGCTTGCCACTGACACACACACGCGCGGCCGACACATCGTGATTCGATCTTAGCTATATTTTCACAATCTTCTTGCCCTTCTTTCTTGCGGTTGAATAATTTAGCCCCGGGACCCCTTGAATTGATCTTCTCTTGAACGGACGTCCTTTAGGTAGGGTGGTCCCGCTTCTTCTTGTGGTGTATGGTACTTCGTCGTCATCGTCATCTTGCATCTTGGATTTGGCTTTGGGTATAACCATGGTGGTGAAATACTGGTCTTCTTTTAGTACGCTCTTGGCCCATCTGACACGGAACATCGGGCCCTTCTCTCCAGCGTAGCTCAGCTCCTAGATCTCCTCGATCCTTCCGTAGTATCTGTCCTTGTCGTTACCGGTGTAGGATTCCATCGTTACCCCGGAGTTCTGATAATCATTCTTCATGTCCTTTTCCTTGGTGTAGAATGTGTAGCCATTGATATCGTACGCCTCATAGGTCATCAGGTTGTGCTTGGTGCCCTATGACAAGGCGAATATGAGTTTTTATTCCGCGGAAGAATCCTCATGTAAAGGGTACAACAAAAGCTTCTCCTTGAACCAACGCGTGAAACATGAGTTGTGCGCTTTGATTATATCTCCGTCCGTCCTCTGTTGTCCTCGATCATTGTATGTCTTCTCAATAAAGGTTTTGTGCCATACCACCCAAGGATCGACCACGTCTATGTGTTGTAGCGTGACTAGGTTTGCTCTTTCAAAGTTGGCGAGTCGACCCTTGAAGTCGACATGCATTTCGTGGCGACGCTCGTGATGACCCCATCCAGCAAGCCTGCCGAGGTGCCTGTTGATGGGCAGACCAACGGGGTTCTCGATGCCTAGATAATTCATGCAATAGGAGATGCACTCTTCAGTCAGAGAGCCCTTGGCTTTGCTTCCATCTGGACATGCCCTGTTGCGAACATATCCTTTGATGACACCATTCATCCTTTCAAACGACATCATGCTGTGCAGTAACATCGGCCCAAGTTGGATGATATCCTCCATGATATGGACCAGCAGATGCACCATAACGTCGAAGAATGAGGGCGGGAAGTAGATCGCAATCTTGCATAGTATCACCACGATCTCTTCCTGTAGCCTTCTGAGTTGCCTCACGCCAACCGACTTCCAAGAGATGACGTCAAAAAGGTTGCATAGGCCAAATAGCGTTTCATGGGTGTGCGTGTCCATGATCCCACGGATGGCAACTGGAAGTATCTGCGTCATCAGCACGTGACAGTCGTGAGACTTCATCTCGCTGAACTTCTGCTTCGCTGAGTCTAGGTATCTGCTTATCTTCCCCACATAACCGTAAGGAAGTTTTACTCCTACGAGGCAGGTGAAAAACTACTCGATCTCCTTCTAACTTAGAGTGAAGCACGCGGGAGGGCAGTCATATTCGATCTTCTTGGCCTTTTTGCCTTTGCAGATGACTTTTCGTGTCCTTCGCCTCATCATCATCATCATCATCATCATTAGGGCGTTTTGTGTGAAGCTCCTCCCTGATGCCCATTGATTGCAAGTATGCCCTTGCTTTCGTCCCATCTTTGGTCCTCTCTGGCATGTTGAGCAGGGTACCAAGCAGACTCTCACACATGTTCTTCGTGATATAGATGACATCAAGGCTGTGAGGCACACGGAGGATCTTCCAGTATGGCAAGTCCCAGAAAATAGACCTCGTTTTCCATACCTTCAGCAATGGCTCTGGAGCCTTTCGCTTCTTTCCCGGCTGTGGGCACTCTTTCCAATTGTTCAACAACTCATCTATTAACTCGCCGCTTCTAGTACGTGGGGGTCTTCGGGGTTCGGTTTCACCATCGAACAGATTCTTGCGTTTTCTCCATGCGTCATCGTCGCGAAGCCACCTTTGGTGTCCCATGAACACAGTTTTGGAAGACCCTGGATCTCTATCTAGCTGGCGATACATTGTGTCATCCATGCACCTGACGCATCCACAAAATCCATGGACCACCTGCCCCGCGACATATCCGTAACCGAGATAGTCGTGCACCGTCATGAGCAGTGCGGCTCTCATAGGGAAATATTCTTTCGCTGTGGCGTCCCACGTATTGGCTGGCGTTTTCCACATCGTGTCTAGCTCCTCTTTCAGCAGCCCCATATACAGATTGATGCCATTCCCTGGTCGTTTCGGCCCTTCAATTAGCATACTCATGTGAATGTACTTCCTCTTCATGCACATCCAGGGGGAAGGTTGTACATCCACACAAACACAGGCCAGGTGCTATGTGTGCTACTCTGGCTGCCAAACGGATTGACTCCATCAGTGCTCATGCCCAGCACGATGTTCCTTGGATCGTCCCCAAATTCTGGGTGTTCGAAGTTCAACGCTTGCCACTGACTCACACCCTTAGGGTGACTCAGCATCTTGTCTTTTTATTTATCTCCGGATCATTTCCGTCATCTTCTCACTTCTTCTCCTCCCTATCCATGTGCCAACGCAGGAGCTTTGCTAGCTTAGGATCCACGAAATACCGCTGCAGACGAGGAGTGATCGGAAAGTACCACACCACTTTTTGAGGAGCTTTCTTCCTCTTCTTGTATCGAGTGACGCCGCACACCGGACATATGGTAGACTCCGCGTGCTCGTCCCGATAAATAGTGCAATCGTTCATGCACACATGGTATTTCACATGCGGTAAATCCAGAGGACACACGATTTTCTTTGCCTCCTCGAAACTGGTCGGGCACTTGTTCCCCTTGGGAAGACGTTCGTGCCAGAATGACATGTTCTAGTCGAAGCATGCATCGGTCATTTTGTGTTTTACCTTCATCTCCAGAGCCATGAGCGTTACTTTCAGGCGGGTATCCTAGGGCCTGCATCCTTCATACAATGGAGTAACCGTGTCTATCTCCAGTTGATCCAGCTTGGCTTCCTCTCGGACGGCAGCTCTTGCGTTACCCGTCTGCTTGAGAAGCAGCTCTTGAATATGAGGGTCCTGCACCCAGCCCATCGATGGTCCATCGCCATCTGCTCTGGCATCTTCATCTTCATGATCATGCCCTTCGTCTTGATCTTCGTCATCATCATGTCCGACATCTTCTACGTGATGACTGTGTCCTGCATCTACTTCGTGATCCTGTCCTAGAGATTCTTCATCTTCTCGCCCGCCCTCACCGCTATTGTCTTGCTGCCCTTCCTTATTTCTTGCCCGCCCCCCATGGACGACTTCATAATCATCTTCATCACCTTGCCACTGATAGCCATCCATGAAACCACGCACGAGCAGGTGGTCCCGCACCTGTCTGGAATCCGGGTCCATAAGGCTCCTCAGCTTGCATCTTCGACATGGACATCTTATCTCCGTCTCGTTCTTTTGAAGCATCTCGGCCTTTGCGGAGCTCAAAAACCTATTCACAATGCCTTCGTTCATCATGCGGACCATGGTCGTCTACGGGGTAGAGCAAAACAATATTTTAGAACCAAATAAAATTTGGCATGACTTTGCCTAAAAATAGGACCAAAAAGAATGAATAGTGCCAAATTCTCGCCGAAACGGAAATGAATCAACATTCCGGCAAAATATTGGCAACTATCGCATTTCAAATACCGGTACCTGCAAACACAAACATATGCAACACCACAAACATACGTAGATCTAGGCCATAAAAAGTGTGTACGTTGTTGGAGGGAGAAAAAAGTAGATCTAGAACATAAAGAAAGCTTTCCCCTTACTTACCTATCAAAAAAAGGAAATTTAACCACTTAATTTGGGTGAATCTATGGTGCAAATGAGGTGAGGAGGAGGAGGCAGCCGAGACCAATCTTGGTAGAGGTGGAGAGAATGAAGTGGGGAAAGTGAGTGTGGTAGGTGGCTGTCAAAAATATCTAGCTGCTCTCAGGTTACCAATGGCGCACCTCCTAGGAATGCGCCATTGGTAACCAGGGTTACTAATGCGCACCTGGTGTGTGGTGCGCCATTACTAGTTTTGAAAAAAATAAAAAAAATTGTTAGTAGTGGTGCACCGTGGGTGTGGTGCGCCATTACTAGTTAAAACTAGTAATGGCGCATTATCCCCTGGTGCGCCACTGCTAAGTCTGGGAAGGGTGTGGGGCCAGGACAAAATTAGTAATGGCGCACCACACACCAGGTGCGCCATTAGTAATATGGCCACTAATGGCGCACCTATATCTGGTGCGCCACTGCTATATAGCAGTTGCGCACCGCATACATGGTGCGCCATTAATGTTCATATTAGCTATAGCCATTTTTCTAGTAGTGAAGCTGGCTATCACCACGGAGCTCCTTCTCAGGATGGACATGGCGCAGGAGAGCCGACCCCTGTCCCCGCACGAAGATTGGCTCCGACGGTGGATCAAGGCCTCCTACCTCGGCCTTGCCTCTCTCGAGTGCACCATTGCCCGACAGCGCGCCTACATTGCGACTCTAAAGGATGGTGACGCCAGCATATCATTCTTCCACCGGCAATGCACATATCATCGGCAGAAGAATCAGATTCATAGCCTCACAGTGGATGGCGCCCTGATCTCCGCCCCCTGCGACATGGCGGCCGCGGCCTACGCGCATTTTGATGCCCTACTCGGCCATCAGACGACGCGCGATTGCAGCCTCGACCTCTCCGATCTAATCACACCCACAAACCTAGATGACCTTGATGCCCCCTTTGACGTCAAGGAAATTTCGAACGCGGTGAAGCGGCACCCTGCTTGAAAGGCTCCCGTCCTAGAGGGCTACACCGCCGAGTTCCTGCGTGCGTGCTGGCCCATTGTTCGGCAAGACTTCGTCGACGTTTTTCAGCAACTATACGAGATGTGTGGCCGAGGCTTTTGCTCCCTCAATCAGGCCCTGCTCAACCTTCTCCCGAAGTGTGCGGACGCACGTGGCCTTGGCGACTTTAGGCCTATAAGCCTAATTCACCTTGTCGCCAAAATCTTTGCCAAGGTCCTTTCGCTCCGCCTCGCGCCGAAACTCTGCAGTCTCATCAGCACTTGCCAGAACACATTCATCCCCAGGCGCAGCTTGCACGGCAACTTCATCCTCGTGCACCAGTCCACGCGCCTCCTGCGCCAGCTCGGGGCCTCTCGAGCCCTAATGAAGGTGGACCTGGCTCGTGCCTTCGACACCATCAGCTGGCCGTTCTTGTTCGAGGTCCTCCAGCAGTACGGCTTCGGCTCGCGCTTCCTGGAATGGCTCGCCATCTTGCTCTCCTTGGCCAGCACGAAGGTGCTCATCAACGGAGACCCCAGCCCCACCATCTGGCACCAGTGTGGCCTCCGCCAGGGCGACCCCGTGTCCCCGCAGCTATTCGTCCTCGCTGTCGACACACTCAGTTAGCTCCTACGCTGTGCCACGGAGCTGGGCGTCCTGCAGCGGCTGCACCCCCGGCGCCTGGTCCCCTCGGTCTCCCTCTACGCCGGTGACTGATACGTCTCCAACGTATCTATAATTTTTTATTGTTCCATGCTATTATATTTACTGTTTTGGATGTTTATGGGCTTTAATTTACACTTTTATATCATTTTTGGTACTAACGTACTAACCGGAGGCCCAGCCCGAATTGCTGTTTTTTTTGCCTATTTCAGTATATCGAAGAAAAGGAATATCAAACGGAGTCCAAACAGAATGAAACCTTTGGGGTCGTTCTTTCTGGAACAAACATGATCCAGAGGACTTGGAGTAAAAGCCAAGAAGCTTCCGAAGCGGCCACGAGGGTGGAGGGCGCACCCCCTACTGGGTGCGCCCCCCTGTCTTGTGGGCCCCTCGGACGTCCACCGACGTACTTCTTCCTCCTATATATATATACCTACGTACCCCGAAACCATCAAAGGCGACCACAAAAAGCTATTTCCACCATCGTAACCTTCTGTATCCGCGAGATCCCATCTTGGAGCCTTCGCTAGTGCTCCGCGGAGGGGGAATCGACCACGGAGGGCTTCTACATCAACACCATAGCCTCTCCGATGAGTTGTGAGTAGTTTACCACAGACCTTCGGGTCCATAGTTATTAGCTAGATGACTTCTTCTCTCTCTTTGAATCTCAATACCATGTTCTCCTTCCTCTTCTTGGAGATCTATTCGATGTAACTCGTTTTGCAGTGTGTTTGTCGAGATCCGATGAATTGTGGGTTTATGATCAAGTTTATCTATGAGAAATATTTGAATCTCCTCTGGATTCTTTTATGTGTGATTAAGTTATCTTTGCAAGTCTCTTCAAATTATCAGTTTGGTTTGGCCTAGTAGATTGATCTTTCTTGCCATGGGAGAAGCACTTAGCTTTGGGTTCAATCTTGCGGTGTACTTTCCCAGTGACAGTAGGGGCAACAAGGCATGTATTGTATTGTTGCCATCGAGGATAAAAAGATGGGGTTTATATCATATTGCATGAGTTTATCCCTCTACATCATGTCATCTTTCTTAATGCGTTACTCTGTTCTTCTGAACTTAATACTCTATATGCATGCTGGATCGCGGTCGATGTGTGGATTAATAGTAGTAGATGCAGGCAAGAGTCGGTCTACTTGTCACGGACGTGATGCATATATACATGATCATGCCTAGATAATCTCATAATTATTCGCTTTTCTATCAATTGCTCGACAGTAATTTGTTCACCCACCGTAATACTTATGCTATCTTAAGAGAAGCCACTAGTGAAACCTATGGCCCCCGGGTCTATCTCTTATCATATAAGCTTTCAATCTACTTTTATTTGCATCTTTACTTTTCCAATCTATATAATAAAATACCAAAAATATATTTATCTTATCATACTATCTCTATCAGATCTCACTTTCGCAAGTGGCCGTGAAGGGATTGACAACCCCTTTATCGTGTTGGTTGCGAGTTCTTTGTTTGTTTGTGTAGGTGCATAGGACTTGTGAGGATCCTCCTACTGGATAGATACCTTAGTTCTCAAAAACATAGGGAAATACTTACGCTACTGTGCTGCATCACCCTTTCCTCTTCAAGGAAAACCAACGCAAGCTCAAGACATAGCAAGAAGGATTTCTGGCGCCGTTGCTGGGGGGGTCTTCGCTCAAGTCAAGACATACCAAGTACCCATCACAAACTCATCTCCCTCCCATTTACATTATTTGCCATTTGCCTCTCGTTTTCCTCTCCCCCACTTCACCCTTGCCGTTTTATTCGCCCTTCTTCGGTTTGTCTTTTCGTTTGTTTGATGTCTTACTTGGCTCGTTTGCTTGTTTGGTTGGAATAGTTGTTTATTTATTGCTAAACAGAGAACCTAAGATCTATGAATCCTCATCCGCTTGCTAATCTTTTTAAGGTTTCCAATTATGACGAACCAATTGCTAGTGAGTTTTGTGCACTAGATTATCTTTATGAAGCTTTGCTCGAAATTTGTGAATCTGAAAATTATGATGAAGAAATTTATGAAGAGATTCACGATAACTCCTTGAATAAAAAGCATGATTGAAATGATTTTACTACAAATTCTCTTAATGTCAATTGTGCTAATAATATGCAAAAGCCTAAGCTTGGGGATGCCAGTTTTGCTATGTCTACTACTTGTTGCAATGATCATGATTGGGGTGATTCTTCTTATGATCTTGAAAACTTATTTAAGCCCCATGATGAATATGAGATTGATAATAGTGTTTGCAATATTACTGAAAGTGGGTTTGGAAGAGTGTCAAGTTTAGATCCCACATATTTGGATTTTGATCAATCTTATGAAATTTTTGATAAAAGTGGGTTTGGAGAGGTCATGACTTTAGTTAATGTTAATCCCACTATTTTGGAAGAGTGTCAACTTTGCATGCATGTGGATTGTGTTGAAAATATTTTATGTGATCGATATTTTGTTGAATTTGCTTATGATCCCGCATACAATTATTATGAGAGAGAAAAATATGGTTGTAGAAATTTTCATGTTACTAAGTTACCTCTCGTTATGTTAAGATTGCTATTGTTTCTTTCCTCTTCCTCGCATATGCTAGTTTTTGCTTGCCTTGAAAATTTGTTTTCTTATAATATGCCTATTCATAGGAAGTATGTTAGACTTAGATGTGTTTGTCACATGTTGTATGGTGCTCTCTTTATGCTTCAATTCTTGTCTTTCATGTGAGCATCATTGAAATCTCAATGCCTAGCTAAAAAGGCTTTAAAGAAAAGCGCTTGTTGGGAGACAACCCAATATTTTTCCTTGATGTTATTCAATAAATTTTGCATCTACTTTCTGTTTAGATGTGTTTTCATGTTTTATTTAGTGTTTGTGCCAAGTAGAACCTATAGGATAATCTATGGTGATAGTTAATTTGATTCTGCTTAAAACAGAAACTTTGCGCTCACAAGAAAAAATTCAATAAATCACAGAAACGTGTTTTCGCATTAATTCTTTTTGCTGTAGATAAATGGACAAATTGCCTAAGACTTCCTATTTTTATAGGAGGTTTGGAGTTCCAGAAGTAACCGAAAGTTACATATTGCTACAAACTATTCTGTTTTTGATAGATTCTGCCTTTCGCTAGTATGTAAGGGTATGAACCATAGAGAACTTGGAATACAGTAGGTTTAACACCAATATAAATAAAGAATGAGTTCATTACAGTACCTTATGTGGTGGTTTTTCTTTCTTTCACTAACGGAGCTTATGAGATTTCCTGTTGAGTTTTGTGTTGTGAAGTTTTCAAGTTTTGGGTAAAGATTTGCTGGACTATGGAAATAAGGAGTGGAAAGAGCCTAAGCTTGGGGATGCCCATGGCACCCCAAGATATTCAAGAATAGCCAAAAGCCTAAGCTTGGGGATGCCCCGGGAAGGCATCCCCTCTTTCATCTTCGTTCATTGGTAACTTCACTTGGAGCTATATTTTTATTCGCCACATGATATCTGTTTTTCTTGGAGCGTCTTGTATGATATTAGTTTTTGCTTTCTAGTTTACCACAATCATTCTTTCTGTACACACCTTTTGGGAGAAGCCCACTTGATTGGAATTTATTAGAATACTCTATGTGCTTCATTTATATCTTTTGAGCTAGATAATTTTGCTCTACATGCTTCACTTATATTTTCTAGAGCACGGCGGTGGCTTTATTTTGAAGAAATTGTTGATCTCTTATGCTTCACTTATATTATTTTGAGAGTCTTTTAGAACAACATGGTATTTGCTATGGTTATAAATTTGGTCCTAGAATGATGAGCATCCAAGTTAGGTATAATAAAAACTATCATAGAAAGTGCATTAAAAGCTATGATCAATTTGATGCTTGATAATTATTTTGAGATATGAAGGTGGTAATATTAGAGTCATGCTAATTGGGTAATTATGAAATTGAGAAATACTTGTGTTGAAGTTGGCAAGTCCCGTAGCATGCACGTATGGTAAAAGTTATATGACAAATTTGTTGCATGGGATGCTCTTTTAATTGCTTTCCTTATGAGTGGAGGTCAGGATCGCGCGATGGTTAACTCCTACCAACCCTTCCCCTAGGAGCATGCGTAGTAGTACTTTTCTTCGAGGGAAAGTAGACTTTTGCAATAAGTATATGAGTTCTTTATGACTAATGTGAGTCCGTGGACATGCGAACACTTACCCTTCCACTTTGCTAGCCTCTATTATGCCGCGCAACTTTTGCCGGTATTATGAACCCATTATTTACCTTCCTCAAAACAGCCACCATACCTACCTATTATGGCATTTCCATAGCCATTCCGAGATATATTGCTATGCAACTTTCCACCGTTCCGTTTATTATGACACGCTCCATCATTGTCATATTGCTCTTTGTATGATCATGTAGTTGACATAGTATTTGTGGTAAGGCCACCTTCATAATTTTTCATACATGTCACTCTTGATTCATTGCATATCCCGGTACACCGCCGGAGGCATTCACATAGAGTCATATTTTATTCTAAGTATTGAGTTGTAATTCTTGAGTTGTAAATTAATAAAAGTGTGATGATCTTCATTATTAGAGCATTGTCCCAAGTGAGGAAAGGATGATAAAGACTACGATCCCCCCACAAGTCGGGATGAGACTTCAGACTTTATAAAAATAAAAGAGTCCAAAGAAGCACATAAAAAAAGAGGCCAAAGAAGCCCACCAAAAAGAAAAAAGGGGAAAGAAGAAAAAAAGAAAAAAAAGAAAAAGAAAAAAATGATGAGAGAAAAAGAGAGAAGGGACAATGCTACTATCTCCTTTTCCACACTTGTACTTCAAAGTAGCACCATGGTCTTCATGATAGAGAATCTTTTATGTTGTCACTTTCATATACTACTGGGAATTTTTTATTATAGAACTTGTGTCGTAGTGGGCGCACGGCAGATGCCAAGGGATGGCTAAAGAGAGGAGGAGGCTCGAGGGCGCTAGTGGGCTCCAGAGGCGAGGTTGGCATGAGCGGGCGTGGGACGCTGGACATACCAAGGCTTGGGGCTCTCCGGAGAGATAATACCCTTAGTCCTGCCGAGTGTAGTTTGATATTCGATAGTACAATGTCGCTCCTGGAGCTGTATGGGAGAGGAAGGGAGCTGGCCAAGGCTTAGGTTGCCCCTTCTCTCTAGGGTGGCTGTTTCGGTGGCTAGCTGCTTACTTGCTCCTGTTCTCTACATACATCACATGCCCGTATATGCGTGGGCTCCTGGGGGGGGGGGTTTATAGACCAACCACCCAGGGATACAATGGTAATATTGTGAGTCGGTGGGTCCGGGTTGTTGGCGTCCGGGAACCCGGGCTGGGTCCTGCCGGGGGCCTGTGGTTCGCTGGGTTCCCCTAGGTGCGGGCCCTACATGCCTAGGGGGACTGTGCGCCGTCTTGTCGATCGTCAAGGTGAGGTTGAGTCGAGTCGTGTACAGTGATGCCCCATCAAGTAGCCGCTTGCTGTCGTCAGCGGTGAGGGGGGGCACTGTAGCCACGCCTGCCCTGGTCAGCGGGCAAGTGAGGGGCACTGTTGCCATGCTCCGGCTAACCATAGGCATGGGTGGGGGCCTTGGTCATCGGTGATTGAAGTCTCATCCCATCGTATGGCCTGGATGGGACGGGAGCTGACCCGTGGCTGGATTGTGGAGCACGCCACGGGTGGGGCCGGCTTGTTGGGGAAGCCTTGGTTGCACCGGGTTTGGCTATCTCGTGCCAGTTGTTGAGGCCGAGTCGACGTGCCTTGCCGGGTCGGAGATCTTGGCCAGGTTGCGGGCCTTGCCGGGTCAAGCGACCCGGCCAGGCGCGTGCCGGCTTGAGGGGCGATGCGGGCCCCGCTATTTTTGAAAAGGATCCGAGTTCCGTTTCTTGCCCGGGGTTCATCCCCCCCGACAGTAGTCCCCAAAGCTGTGAAGGTCCGCCTTCTTCGGATGCGTGGGCCTTCGCAGTTTCCCCCTTGAGCAAGGCGATTTCTATGAGCGCCGGGTCCGGCAACACCCAATGTGTGCCGGTTTTCTTGGAAACTAGGTCGCGGCACCCCGGCGGTGGCCGGAACCGAGGAGTCCGTCGAATCTTGGGGCAATCCCTCGCTTTTCACGCGGGCGCCACATGGTGCCCGGGAGTCGGAGGGGCCCGACAGGCCATGTGCGTGACGGGACTGGGCGACGGGCTGGGGCCCGCCGCTGCGCGCCCTTGGCCCACGTGTGCGGATTTATTGCGGCGTCTAGGGGCCGGTTGCCCTTCCCCAGACAGTTACTGCGTGTGTACGTGCACACTTACCGCGGGGTAGTGGAAAGGGTGCGTGCAGACGATCCCACTCCCCTAGGTTCAAATCGAGGGCTATAAATCAGGGAGCAGGGGCGGCAGACATCATTCTCGCTCGCGCCTTCCTGCCCCTTGCTCTCGCCCTGCTCTTTGCAACCGACACACTACGGCTCCTGCTGCCCCGAGCAGAACTTCTCCGTCGTCCATCTGCTTTCTTCTTCCTTCGCTCATGGCCCTGCCGTCGGGCTCTTGGATGGGCTCGAATGTCACTGCCGAGGACATCGCCCATCTTCGAGTGTCGCGGCGCCTGCCATGGGAGACGGATGTCGCCGTTCGTCTGCCGCGCGGCGAGCAGAGGCCGCAGCCCGAGGAGTCGGAGCGCGTGGTCTTCCTCACGCACTTCGAGCACTGGTTCGGGCTGCCGGCGAGCACCTTCTTCCGCACATTCCTAGAGTTCTTCGGGCTTCAGCCGTATCATCTTGGCGCCAATGCCATTGTCCAGCTCTCCGGCTTCGTCACCCTCTGCGAGGGGTACCTGGGGGTCGAGCCCACGATCAACCTCTGGGCGCGCTTCTTCTCCCTGAAGCAGCAGGGCCCGTCGGACAGAGAGTTCGCCGACTGCGGCGCCGCCGTCATCTCGAAGCGGTCGGGGCCGGACTTCCCCAAGATCATGCTCGAGGATTCTGCCAAGAAATGGCAGAACTCCTTCTTCTACATCCGCAACCTGGGTGCGGACCGCATCAACCTTCCGCCCTTCGCCATCGCGCCGCCGCGGGCGAAGATGAACTGGGGCTACTCGCTTAGGCGCCCGTCGCAGGAGATTCTCAATTTCTGCGAGCGGGTGACGGTGATGAGGACGCGGGAGGGGCTCTTCGGCAACGACCTCATCGCCGCATTCATCATGCGTTGGGTCCTCCCGCTGCAGAGGCGCTCCTGCCTCGTCGGCGAGATGGTGGGCCTTCAAGACCCCAACCGCATGGGGTCGGCACAGATGACGACAGAGCAGATCGCGCACCGCGTGAACGACATCTTCAAGGCCAACCTCAGGGAGGACTGGCGGTTCGGCAAGGTGTCATACAGCGAGTTGAACCCGGCGCCATAGGTGAGTGTCTGGTCACCTTACTTTGCTGTTGTGCACCTTCTCATCCATCCTGACACGATGCGGGAGGTGCTTCTAAACGCGAGCTGGCATCCTTACGCCCAGGCTCCGTCGCAGGTGGCGCCGGTGGCACTAGAAGGGCCTGCGGCACGAGGCGGGGAGGAGGAAGCCGAAGTCGACACTGGCGTTGGGCGTCGCGCGGGTAAGTCTTGTGTTTTTCTTCATGTATCTTGAGTTGTTGACCGAGGTACGGTATGGGCGATGTTGACGCCGGTTGTTGGAGCAGTGGCGTTGGGCGGGGGAGGCGGCGACGTGGGCAGAGCCGAGTCGTCGTGTGGGGCGGTGCTGAGCCGCCTGCACGGGAAGGACAACGTCGCACCGTGGCCCCGGGCCCCGAAGCGCACGGCGGACCCGGCCGAGGCCGGGAGGCCGGCCAAGAGGAGGCGCGGCGGGAGGCCAACTCCGGTCCCTGTCTTGTTAGAGTAAGCTTCATCTCCTGTGTGCGTCCGGCTTGTCACGCCGGCCTTGTTTCTTTTTGCTCATTCTGTCTTCTTCTTCTTTAGGTCGCCAATCGCGTTGGCGAGGGCGCCGGCGGACGCCATGGCTGCCGAAGGGACCGCGTTCCGCAGGAGCTGCTCCAACCTCGTTGACCAGGGCGAGGTGGAGGGGTGGGCCGACTCGGACCTCGGCCTGGACCCGAACGACGCCGAGAGCTTGGCCTAGCGTGACAGGAACAGGGCCGAGGTGGAGCTGGAGGCGGTGTCGGTCCGGGCTTGGACTGATGGGGCAGTGGCATGGGCGCGAGCCGGCCTGGCGCGAGATGCCGGAGGGCACGATAGTGGCGGCGACGGTCTTCGAGCCGTCCTCGGTGAGGGAGCGCGGCCGCGAGGGCTGGGCTGAGGTGGTAGTCCTTGACCGGGAGGTCGTATATGTGGAGGATGACACCCCGCCGCGGATCGACGTTGTCGAGCGCGCGGGGGCTGATGGCAGTAGAGGCGGCGCCGTCTTGGAGGAGGCGCTGCGGACGGCGGCACGCGAGGCGCCGCCGGTGCTGGAGGAGGCACTGCGAGGCGCCGCCGGGTCAGTGGCGGCGACACAGGGAGTCCCGGCGTCCGGGTCATTGACGGCGCGGGAGCGGGCATCGAAGGAGGTGTCGGCCGTGTCGGGAGCGGCCAGCGGGGAGCACGCCTTGGCGATCCGGTAGGGAGGACACCGGGCTGCCGCGCCGCAGCCAGAGCGGAGCGGGGGCGTGCGGTCTTCGGGCCTCATACCCAGGAGGAGGCGGCAATGGACACCGTCAGCCGCCGCCTACGTGGCCGGACGGACCGGCTCGAGGCCTTTTCCCATGCCGATGTGGAGCGGACGCGCGACCTGGAGCGCGCCGTTCTGGTAAGCTTCTTCTTCTTCATGATTTCTCCTTTGTGGGGGCGCGCTAGCGCACCCACTCGGTGTAGCCCGCGAGATTCGGGCCAACTACGCAGTAGATGGGTCGAATCTTTGGAGCGTTGACCTTGTATTGATTTCTTCTCTCTTCAGCAACTCGACGCCTACCGGGTCGGCGCCTTAAACCGTCTCCTGGGCAAGTACCGGGATCTCAAGGAGAAGCTTTCCACCAAGGAGGAGGAGCTTCGCGTTGCCGCGGGTATCTTCGTGCTCTCTTCTAGTGGGGGCGCGCTGGCGCACCCACTGGGTGTAGCCCCCGAGATTCGGGCCAACTGTGCAACAGTTGGGCCAAATCTTAAATCTTGCTTTCTTGTTTGCTGAACTCTTCTTTTTAGCAACCAAGGTGCTATCCTGGCGGACTCGCCTGCTCCGGGCTGGTCACCACTATGACCGGCTCGTTGTCGACACTGACCACCTTGGCGTCGAGGCGGCGAAGGCAAGGGCGGAGGCGGCCGCGGCCCGACAGTCTTTCGACGAGGCCAACCAGCTGCATGAGCAGCTGGCGGGTCACAAGAGTCACCTCGAGGCCGAGGTGGAGCTCCTTAAGGCGGAAGCCGCCAAGGCGGTGGAGGCACGGCAGGCCCTGATCGAGGCGGACCAGCAGCGCGGCCGGCTAGCCGACGACAAGGGCCGGCTCCAGGCCGAGATGGATCGCCTGCGGGAGCAGGCTACCGCGGCTGAGGGGGACCGGCAGGACGAGGCCCTTCATCGCGAGGCGGCCGAGAAGGCGGCTGACGACAAGGATGCCGAACTGAAGGCGGTCCTTGCAAGGGTGGCTGATTTGGAGAAGGCGCTCCAGGAGCGCGACTGCGCCATTGAACGGGAGTGGCGTGGTACGTTGCTTGAAGCGCAACACCTAGAAGAGTCCTTCTCCAGTAAGTGCTTTTCTTGTGTACGGCTGGGTCGGGGTCCAGTCTTTCGTCCTTGTTGTTCTTCTTCTGATATTCTTTGCCTTTTGTGTCAGGGGCCTTCCCGGAGACGCAGCGGCTGGCAGAGGAAGCCGTCCGCTTTCAGCGCGACCCGACCGGAGTCGTCGGATCCGAAACGGACCCGCGGGTGGCGTGGACCTTCTCGGAGATCATCGCCGCCACTGAGGCCCACCTGCGGGTCTTGGGGACGCAGGTGGAGCGCTTGTCCCAGGTCGGAACCGCGATGACGACGGCCCTCTGACCGGACTCCGTCTAGCCGAGCAGCTTTATGCGCCTGGCGCGTTGGTTGGAGATGGGGCCGGACCGGCTTGGCGAGTGGCGCGTCTCCGCCGCTCGTGTTGGTGCTGAGATGGCGCTCCAGTTCACGCTGTCTTGGCATCCGGACCTTCAGCTGGACGCACTGATGGGCCAGCGGGCCGGCTCGGAGCAGTTGTCGCAGGAGCAAGCCGGCCGGATAGCCTCCCGGGCCAGCTACATTGCCGAGTTCGCCTTCCATGACGAGTTCCATCCGGAGTGGATGGAAGACGACAGGGTTGTGGATGGCAACGACTACGGCTTGCTTCTCCATGATCCGAAGGGGAGCTCGGAGGAGATGGGCGTCTACCGTGACGAGGGTGCCGAGGAAGACACTGGTGCCTCGCTGGACCCGGAGGCCGCCAGGGGAGAGCCGTCAACGCCGCGACGCGGCGCTAGAGATGCCTGAGACATTCTTAGTAGAATTTGTTAAGTAGCAGGTCCACGCACCTACTGGGGGTTTTAGAGTGTAATGAACTCGGGCCGTGGGCCTTTTAAATATTTATGTGCAAATGTCGTGAGTGTTTTTCCTTTTGCCTTCCGTTTTTTGGACCGTTTTCTTGCCTTTCTCCTTTCTCAAACCCCCCCCCCACGAGAGTCAAACGACCGAGGTTCCGGTCCGTGACAAGGAGTTCGGTTCTTCGAGAGGAGCATGCAGGACTTGGGCCCTTCAAAACATTGAGCGCGAGCGAAACGGCTTGCGGCAACCCGGCTAAACCGGTTGGCGAGCAGCCGGTCGTGCGGCTGTTTAGTTTCTAGGTGACGGGCTGGGTTGATCGACCCGGTGGCCTTTGACTTGGCGTTTGAAGCATGAAGGATCTTTGGCCCATTGTGCTTGCCGGCCGACAGCCGAAGCCGAATCTGTGGCTTTTAGGCGAAGTGGGGGACCGCGATAACCTTACCGTATCAGGAATCACCAAGTAAGGCGGTGGGGTGGCGATCGAGCCGGCCAGCCCCCTAGCCCCCGGGTCGAGCTGGTCGGGCCGGTGGCCGGGTTTAGTGGCATGGTGATGCGAGAAAGTAGGGACACGATAAATTGGTCGACAAAAGGCAGCCCCCAAGTCTCATTCGGGAACCCCATAGTTTCATGCATTTTCAAAAGGCGATGATACATACACTCATGCGGCTAACTGTAAAACGGACGGAGGAGTTCCGTGTTCCACGGCCGAGTCGTTTCTTCACCGGCGGTGTCTCTCTTGCGCTTCTTTGATCTTCATGCGTCGATGAGGTAGTAGGCGTTGCGATCGCGCAAGGCCCTGCTCACGATGAATGGGACCTCCCATGAAGGGGACAGCTTGTGCTGGACTGCTTGCTCTTGGACGAGTCGGAGGACGAGGTCGCCCTCGCAAAACGCGAGGGGCTTGATCTTCTTGCTGTGGTAGTGCCTCAGGCCTTGCTGGTAGATGGCCGAACGGCTAAGCGCCTGGAGGCGCGCTTCTTCGACCAGGTCGACGCCATCTTCGCAAGCTTCTCTGGCTTCGGCTTTGGTGTACATCGCGACGTGCGGCGAGTCGAACTCGACGTCAGTCGGGATGACGTCTTCGGCTCCATAAACGAGGAAGAACGGGGTGAACCCGGTCGACCAATTCGGCGTGGTGCAGAGACTCCAGAGGACGGCCGGCAACTCACCGAGCCAGCTGCCGGGCGAGCGGATAAGTGGCTGAGTCGCGGCTTGACGCCGGACAGGATGAGTCCGTTGGCCCCCTCAACCTGCCCGATGGACTGCGGATGCGCAACGGAGGCCAGGTCGAGGCGGATGCAGGAGACGAAGCAGTACTGCGCGAGCGCGCCCTTGGCGAAGTTGGTGTCATTGTCCGTGATGATGCTGTTCGGCATGCCGTAGCGAACCGCTATGTCCTTGATGAACTGGACGGTTGTTGGCCCATCCAGTTTCTTGATCGGCCGAGCTTCGATCCACTTGGTGAACTTGTCCATTGCCACCAGCAGGTGCGTCATGCCGCCTCGAGTGGTTTTGAAGGGTCCCATCATGTCGAGTCCCCAGACCGTGAAGGGCCAGGCGATCGGTATGGTGCGGAGTGCTGACGCCGGCTGGTGGCTACGTTTGCTGAAGCGCTGGCACCCCTCACACTTGAGAATGAGTGACTCGGCATCTTCGAGGGCCGTGGGCCAGTAAAAATTGTGGCAGAATGCCTTGGCCACCAGGGATCGCGACACGGCGTGGTGCCCGCATTCGCCCTGGTGTAAGTCGAGGAGGATGTCGATGCCCTGATCCTGCTCGACGCAGCACTGGAACACGCCAGTGGAGCTGCGCTTGACGAGCTCATTGTTGATGATGTTGTAGGCGGACGCCCGGCGCTGCACTTGCCAGGCCTTGGTTTCATCCATGGGGAGAACCCCATTCTCCAGGAACTCTGATATTGGGAGGGCCCACAACGGAGCCGTAACCACGGCGAAGACAGTCACCAGGGTGGGCTCTGGGTCGGCAGCCCCTGAGCCGGGTTGAGCAGTCCCCGAGTTGGGAACGGCGGCAGCCGGGTCCGGGGTGGTGTCGGCCGGATCGAGCTGAGCAGCCCCCGGGCCGGGTTCAGCAGCCCCCGGGCCGGGTTGAGGCGCGGCCGGGTCGTGTGGAACGTGGATGGACTCGGAGTCCGGCAATAGCTTGACGGATGGCTTGCGCAGGTGCTCGAGGGAGACGCCGGACGGGATGGACTGCCGGGACGATGCAGTCTTGGCGAGCGTGTCGGCTGCTTCGTTCTCCATGCACGGGACATGGAGGAACTCGCAGCCTTCGAAGGACCCGGTCAGCTTCTGGACGAGGAAGCGGTAGCTTGCCATGTTGGAGTCGCGGGCGTCCCACTCGCCGGAGCACTGCTGCACCACAAGGTCCGAGTCGCCATAGCCTAGGATGCGCCGGATGCCGAGTTCCTTGGCAAGCCGGAGGCCGTGTACGAGGGCTTCATACTCGGCGACATTGTTGGAGGCAGCAAAGTGGATCTGGAGCGCGTAGCGGTGTCGGTCGCCTTCGGCGATGATAGCACAATGCCGACCCCCAGGTCGACTCGCATCTTGGACCCGTCGAAGTGCATGTGCCAATGCGTCGAGTCGGGAGGCAGTGGTAAGTACTGGGTCTCGGTCCAGTCGACGAGGAAGTCGGCCAGGGCCTGAGACTTGATCGTGGTGCGAGGATCGTAGAGGATGGTGTGGCCGGCTAGCTGGAGCGCCCACTTGGCGACCCGGCCAGAGGCATCCCAGCACCCAATGATTTCTCTGATAGGCGCCATGCTGACGACGGTGATGACATGCTTTTGGAAGTACTGCTTCAGCTTCTTGGCGGTGAGGTACACGCCGTAACACATCTTCTGGTAGTGTAGGTAGTTTTGCTTGGAGATGGAGAGCACCTCGCTCAGGTAGTAGATCGGGCGCTGGACAGCTTGGATCTTGCCCTTCTCTGGTCGCTCGACCACCAGCACCGTGCTTACCGCCCGTGAGGTCGCGGCTATGTAGAGAAACAACGGCTCCTTGTCTGTCGGCGCGGCCAGGACTGGTGCGGTGGAGAGCATGCACTTGAGGTCTTGGAAGGCCTCGTCTGCCTTGTCATTCCATTCGAACGGGCTCGTCTTCTTCATTAACTAGTACAGGGGCACCGCCCTCTCGCCCATCCGGCTTAGGAACCGGCTGACCGAGGCCAAGCATTTGGTGAACTTCTGGACATCGCGCAGCCGAGGCGGCTTGCGCATGCGCTCGATGGTCTTGATCTTCTCCGGGTTCTCCTCGATGCCACGTTCCAAGACGAGGAAGCCGGGTAGCTTTCCGGTCGGGACGCCGAAAATGCATTTTTTCGGGTTAAGCTTGACCTTGTATTTGCGGAGGTTGGCGAATGTTTCCTTCAAGTCGTCGAGGAGCGTGAGATGCTGCTTAGTCTTCACCATGATGTCTTCCACATAAACGTGGATATTACGGCCGAGTTGCGGCAGTAGGCATTTCTGCATGCAGCGTTGGAAGGTGGCGCCAGCGTTCTTCAAGTCGAACGACATGGCTATGTAACAGTATGCCCCAAAGGGCGTGATGAAGGACGTATTCAGGGCATCGGCCGGGTCTAGCTTGATCTGGTGGTAGCCGGAGTAAGCGTCCAGGAAGGACAGGAGCTTGCACCCGGCGGTCGAGTCGATGACTTGGTCGATCCATGGGAGGGCGAACGGATCCTTGGGATAGGCCTTGTTGAGGCTGGTGTAGTCGATACACATGCGCCAGGTCTTGTTCTTCTTCAGGACGAGGACTAGGTTTGCCAGCGACTCGGGGTGAAACACTTCCATTATGAAGTCGGCTGCCAAAAGCTTGGCGACCTCTTCACCGATGGTTCTTCTCTTCTCTTCAGAAAATTGTCCTAGGGGCTGAAGAACAGGCTTGGCGTCCTTGCGGACATGAAGTTTGTGCTCGGCGTACTTCCTCGGGATACCCGGCATCTCCTTGGGGGTCCATGCGAAGATATCCCGATTCTCACGGAGGAAGTCGACAAGCTCGCGTTCCTATTTGCTGTCCAGGCGAGCGCCTATGATGATGTACTTGCTGTAGCTAGGGTCTTCCGGGTTCAGCTTCCCCTTCTTGGTCTCCTTGGTGGGCCTGAAGGCGGCTTCATCGGTCGGGTCCTTGACCGGGATCAATGCGGTCGAGGCTTCGCCTGCCATGGCGATGATCCGGTCGAGCTGACGCCGCTCCTCGGCAATGACCAGCAACTCTGCCAACTTGGCGCCGTCTCGGGCGCACTCCAGGGACTTGCGGTAGTCGCCAGTAACGGTGATGAGGCCCTTGGGACCCGGCATTTTCATCTTAAGATACGCATAGTGGGGAACCGCCATGAACTTGGCAAGCGCGGGTCGGCCCAGCAACGCGTGGTACGCGCTGGACAGGTCCACCACCTCAAACCAGATTGGTTCGTGTCGGAAGTGGCCGCTGTCACTGAACAGGATGTCGAGCCGGACCCGGCCAATGGGAGAGTAGGAAAGGCCGGGTACGATGCCATGGAAGGTCGTCCGGGTCGGCTCCAGGTCCTCGGCCTTGAGGCCGAGCTTGGTCATCGTGTCGCATTAAAGGATGTTGATGCTGCTGCCGCCGTCAATGAGGACTCGGGAGAACTTGCACGTGCACCGCGCGACGATGGTGGGGTTGAGGACGAGGGCGTAACCACCCGGATTAGGCATCACTGCCGAGTGATCCTCCCGGGTCCAGGTGATCGGGCGACCCGACCAGTACATGAATTCTGGCTTGGCCGGGACGACAGTGTTCACCTCCTGCCGAAGGAGGCGCTTGTTGCGCTTGTCATCGCCGAGGCTGGTGAAGACGACGTAGGCCGCGTTCTGGTCCAGGAAGGCATCGTCACGCATCGCGCCGCTAGCTGGATGCGACGGTGGAGGCGGAGGCGGCCGCCCCGCGCCTGGAGCCGGAGCCAGAGGGGCGGGACGTCGCCCCTCATGATGCGCTTGGTGATGGCGCACTGCCAAAGTGTGTGCGTGCATGGTCTTGCGCCACTGTGGTGCTTGCAGGGAGCGTCGAGCATCTCTTCGAAACTCATGGCGGGCTACCACGCTATCTTGCCGGTCTGTCGACGCTTCGCCGCCGGGTCTGCCGCGAGCTCGGCGGCCGCGACGAGTCGATTGTCGTGACGCTGCACCGGCTGGTCGGCCTTGCACTTGTTGTTCTGGTGATGCTGCTGCCGGCTACTTTCGTCGGCCGGCTTCGGAGGGGGAACCGGCTTAGCCTTGCCGGCTTCGTCCAGTGCCACCTGGATCTTCATGGCGGAGTTGGCATTGGTGTATTTGTCCGCCGTTACCATGAGCGCGGCCATGGTGGCCGGCTCGGAGCGCAAGAGCTTGTGCTTGAGGAGGGTGTCGTCTCGGCACCCGTTGATGAAGTACTGGATCGCCTGGACTTCATGGACGCCCTCGCAGCTGTTTCGGAGCTTGGTCTACCGTGTGAGGTACTCGCGACCGGTCTCCGTTGGCCCCTGCACGCACATGGCAAGCTGGCTAGGGCGGTCGGGACGCTTGTAGGTCCCCGTGAAGTTGCGGACGAAGGCCTCCTCGAAATCGACCCACGTGTTGACGCTGCCCATCGGCAGACTGTTCAACCTCGTGTGGGCCGACCCCTGGAGCATGAGTGGTGCATAGCGCACGGCGAGACGGCGATTGGCACCGGTGATGCCAATGGCCGTGGTATAGTCGGTGAGCCAGTCTTCTGGCTTCACGGTCCCGTTGTACTTGGGGGTGTCGCGGTGGAGCGTGAATCCTTTGGGAAAGGGCTCGTCCCGGACACGTGGGCCGAAGCACACCGGCCCGATGGTGCCGCTCTCCTCCACCTCCAGGGAGCGAGCGAGCTGATCGAGGCGGTGGCGAGCGTCGGCGTTGTCGATGGCGTGTCGGCCGAGTCGACTGGCGGCCAGGCCCCGAGGGGCCGGGTCGGTCGGAGCCGGACGTCGGCCATGCTTGTCGGGTCCGCGCTGGGTCTCAGGGGTGGGCTCGTCGCCCAGGACGCTGGCGGCTGTGGCGGCCGGGTCACGCCGAGTCCGGGCTTGGCCGGAGTGCGCCTCGCCGGGCGGCGAGGAAGCCATGTGCAGAAGTTTGCCGGGTCCGCCAAGGCGGGCGGAGCCGGATCCCGCCGGCTTGGCGAGCTGGTTGAGGCGGTCCTGCTGGGTGTTGGCCGCGTTGAGGAGCTCACACATCCGCCCGATGCGCTCCTGCAGCTCCTCACTGGTGAGCCGGTCCAAGCCGACTGCGGCTGCCTAGGCAGCGCGCATGTTCTTCACTAGGGTCTCATAGACGGTCTGGACGGCGCCGAGGGCCCGGTCGATCGCTCCTCCCCAGGTACGCACATCGGCGACCCGGCTTGGCTCGGCCGCGGTGGGCGCGAATCCGTAGGTGGTTGTCAAGACCTTGACTCAATGCCACATCGATCTAGCATGTAACACCTCATATTACTTTGCGGCCTCACGCACGGTATTCCCACGGGTGTCGCCTTACCTTGCCCGGGATCGTTTGCACCTTTTGGCACATGTATATGATAGTGTTGCTAGCAACCATATGACAAGGAGCCCGGGCTGACATGGCTAGTCGTGAACCCAAAGTGGCACTAACTTACAGGGACAGGCATACATGACCCAGCAACGAACATGTCGGTCATCAGCGAGTGAATCCGGGCTGTAGCACTGGGCTAGCAGGACTCCAGTACTCATCGCGTGACATTTCCCTGAAGGGACATACACAGGAACGAAGAAGGACACATGCCGACCAGCCTAAGTGTTCCGGAGTAGTAGCAAGCTACCATGGCTCAGTGGAAGCACTAGGAGACATTTCCCGGTAAGAGAGGCTGCCAAGGATAAACAACTAGATAGTCAGATCCCACACATATCAAGCATTTCAATCATACACACAATATGCTCGATATGTGCAAATACAACATGGCATCACACCATGACTCTACACCTCAACTACTTTATTTAAAGGCTCAAAGAGCCATACATATCATACACACAAGTATGGGTCACACGACCCAGCATACAAGTCATACAAACATACAAGCCAACAGCGGAAGTAACATGTCTGAGTATAGACAACTAGAAAATAAAAGAGGCTTGAGAAAGCCTGACTATACTACACGGTCCATTGTGATCTCAGGATCACCACCTGGGCTTCAACCTACTCGTCGACATCGACGTCTATGAAGAACCCATCAGAAGGGGTTGCAGCATCTTCTGTAAAACGTAAATTAAGCAACATGAGTACAAAGGTACTCACCAAGACTTACATCAGATCCTACATACATGCACATTATCAAGAAGGGATGGTGGGGTTATTGCAGCAAGCCAGCTTTGACTCTTGGCTAAGCTATCTTACGATACTCCAACTTGAAATGGTTTTGCGCACTCGAGTCCACTACACACCACTTCAATACACTACCGAGGATCCACCTCCGTCATCCTACGGAAGAGCCATCCTCGGCACTCACGCTTATCTTGAGGCTTTTAGTAGTATCCATTTACTTGTCTATGAACTGCATAGGCAACCAAGTAGTCCTTTACCGCGGACGCGGCTATTCAAATAGATGATGTTAACCATGCAGGGGTGTACTTCTTCATAACGCTCTCACCACTTACTGCCGTTTACACGACATGTACTCGGCAACCTTCAAGCGGAAGCCCAACGTGGGTGTCGTCCATGACCTACCTAAACACCTAAGTCTCTAGTCCAGGTTTATCACCTATCCAGGTTCCATCCGCAGGGAGTCCGGCCGAGGTTTCCACATACAGCCCCGAACGATGTGTGCAGGGTTCCCGAAATACCAAACGGGCATCCGGACACCGTGCCACGTACCTACCGCATCACAGCCCACCCCGCGGGTCAGCGCTGCCCACGGCCTCCAGTAAGCTACAAACACCAGAAACTACTTGCAACTCCTGGACAAAGGACTAGGGTGTGTAAGAAGCCGAGAGTGTCCATTGGTTTCGGGCCCAATGCATGGTAGTAGCTGATTCTTAAATCACACATACAGATCTCAGTGCTTAAGGAATGCTTTAATGAAACAACCCATCATGTACTCCTACATGGCCTCTCATCGATACCTTTATCAAATCGTGTTCAACACATCACTCTTATTACCGACATGATCATTTCACTCTAGCCCATCACCTAGATGAACCAGACCTGACACGACTCTAAGCATAGCAGGCATAGCAAGGTAGGAATAACACATACACATGGCTCAATCAACTCCTACACATGCTAGTGGGTTTCATCTAGTTACTATGGCAATGACAGGTCATGCAGAGGAAATGGGTTCAACTACCGTAGCACATAGCAGTTTCAAACGCGTTGTCTTAATGCATTAAGAGAGAGCAGAGGTGAGAACATGGGATTGTATTGATATGATCAAATGGTTGGTTGCTTGCCTTGCAGGTCCGTGGACTGGTATTGCTCTTCGTTAGGGTATTCGCGATACTCCTCGGGGCAGAACCTACCACAGGGAGCACCGATACACAATCATCACCAAACAATATGAAAAATATGATGCATGCATGAGACATGGCAAAATGAGTGTATTGGGCTAATGCAACTAAGACTAGATGGTTTTGGACCATTTTGAATCAAAGATTCAAGTTCCAAGCTCATAAATGTCCCTTATTAGTGCTTTATCTTGTTCTACACTAAACAGCAGCTTAACTTGTTTAAACATGCATGAAACCAGTATAGATGGTTAGATTGGATTTTTCTCATCATTTTTCATATATAACACTTTGCATTTGGAGCTACAGATTAATTGTTATGAATTTTTGAAGTTTGTGGTATTTTCGGGAATTTCCTGTATAAGAATAATTCCAGTAATTAAATTATTGCGTCGGCATTGCGTCAGAGTGACGTCAGCGGTCAACGGGGACGGGCCAGGTCAAACCTGACCAGTGGGTCCCGCGTGTCAGTGTCATTAGTCTAACTAATTAAATTAGTACTAACCCTAGATTAATTAGCAGGGCTGGGCCCCACTTGTCATTGACCCGGGGGGTCAAACTGGGCCCACCCATGGTCAAACGGGGTCAACGGGGTCAAACTCGCTGGTGTTTAGCCGCCGGCGAGGCCAAACACGGCGGTGCGATGCGGGTTTCGTGCTCCAGCGACCAAAAAGGCGGCGGAGGGCACCTACGTGATGTTGGAGGTGAGCCGCATCCAGTGGTGGTGGTGGTTGGGCTCGGAGTCACCGGAAATGACGCCGGCGACGAGTTTGGTGGCGGCCGGAGCTCGGACGAGCTCGGACTCGTCGCTAGGAGGCACTGCGAGGCGCGTGGAGTGGTGCTACGGCCTCCTGGGAGTGCGGTGAGGTTAGCGGGCAAGGTGGCACCGCCGTGGCATGGCCGGAGCCTCGTCGGCGACGAGCTCGGCGGCGGCGCATGCGGGTGAGCTACATGCAGTCGCTACGGGGCTCGAGAGAGAGAACAGAGACGATAGAGAGGTAGCTAGGCTCACGGCGGTTGCGACGGAGTTGACAACGAGGTCAGGGACGAACTGCTACGACGGTGACGGTGAAGGGGATCTTCGGTGGTGGCGGAGTCGGGCGAGGTCGATGCGGTGGCTTCGGGGCACGCGAGCGCATGGGGCTTGGCCTGCTCGACGAAGAAGACGATGGCGGAGCTCGTGGACACGGTCGGGCGGCGCAGAGACGACGGTGGCTGCGGCTACGACGATGGCGTGGCTGCGGCAGCGTCGGCCATGGCGAGAGAGGGCAAAGGAGAGAGGCAGGGGGCGAATGGATGTGTCCAGGGGGTCGGGGGTGCGACGTGGAAGTCGTCCAGCCCGTCCAGCGGCAAAGCGGCAAGCAGGTGGCGCCGTGGCGAGCTCACGCTCATCGGCGTCACCTTCCTGCCTTCCTGGCAGGGACGAAGCAGCTGGCTGGCACGGGCCAGCACAGTGCTGGGCCGCCAGCTGGGCCGGGGCGTGGGTTAGGCCAGGTAAGAGGGTTTTCCATTTATTTCTATTTTATTTTGTTTCTGTAGGTTTGTTGCATTATTAAAATACTTAGGCATCTCCATAAATCACCAAACTGCACATGGCCACTGTTTGGAATCTATCCAACATGGAACATTTTAGTTTGGGATTATTTGAGCATTTAAAATATTTTAAATTATATAAATTCCCAAATTCAAACAACTTAATGATTTAATCCAATGACCTTAGGATGAACTAGAAATTTGTGCATCACTTTTGGCAGAGGTTTAAGACCAAGGCAGAGGTGATGAACATTTTAGAAGGGCATTTCAGGTTCATTGAAAATATTTTTAGTAAACCCTGGTTGGTTTCAGGGGGTGCTGGGGGTTCTGTCATCCCCATTTCAAGTTTCTGATGAATGAAATAAACATGATGTAACACTCTAATGCATGAACTAGCTAGGGTATGATAGCGGCGTTGTGCTCTAGCTGAGCGGCGTCCAGGCGACGCTTGGTGGCGGTGAGCGTCTCAGACAGTTCCAGCATCTGCTGGCGCCTATCCTCGAGCTGAGTTCGGGCCTCAGCGACATTGGTGGCGTCGACATCGATGCCGATGGGGATGCAGAGGCTTTGCATCACGGTGCGTAACGGATCGGATGGCTCGGTCCGTTCCGCTGCGGCCCTGGCTTTTGCGGCCTTCCTCGACTTGCTCGACAAGGAGGAGGCGCCATCGTCGGTGACGAAAACCTCCACATGGACGTCCATTGCCCCGGCGGAAATGCCACCGCCCAGGGAGAGGGGAGAGTCAGAGTAGCCGAGCACCTCGCCGGGGTACTCGTCGGCCGCGAACGCATTGGAGATGCGCAGCGCGGTGAAGGAGGCAGTGAGCGCGCCGACGACGTCGTCCGCCAGCGCGACGGACTCGTCGGAGTAGGAGAGGGCCCCCGTCTGAAGCATGCTCCCGGCCAGCTCCTCGAGTTTCCCTACGGTGGGCGCCAACTGTCGTGGTGGGTGCACAGCAGATGCCAATGCATGGCTAAAGAGAGGAGGAGGCTCTAGGGTGCTGGTGGGCTCTAGAGGCGAGGTTGGCATGAGCGGGCGCGGGACGCCGGACATACCCAGGTTTGGGGCTCTCCGGAGCGATAATACCCTTAGTCCCGCTGAGTGTAGTTTGATGGTCGATAGTACAATGTCGCTCCTGGAGCTGTATGGGAGAGGAAGGGAGCTAGACAAGGCTTAGGCTGCCCCTTCTCTCTGGGGTGGCTGTTTCAGTGGCTAGCTTCTTACTTGCTCCTATTCTCTACATACATCACATGCCCGTATATGCGTGGGCTCCCGGGGGGTTTTATAGACCAACCCCCCCAGGGATACGATGGTAATATTGTGAGTCGGTGGGTCCGGGTTGTCGGCGTCCGAGAACCCGGGCTGGGTCCCACCGGGGCCTGTGGTTTGCTGGGTTCCCCTAGGTGCGGGCCCTGCATGCCTAGGGGGACTGTGCACCATCTTGTCGATCGTTAGGGTGAGGCCGAGTAGAGTCGTGTACAGTGATGCCCCGTCAGGTCGCCACTTGATGTTGTCAGCGGCGAGGGCGGGGGCACTGTAGCCACGCCAGCCCTGGTCAGCAGGCAGGTGAGGGGCACTGTTGCCACGCTCCGGCTAACCATAGGCAAGGGTGGCGGCACTGTAGCCTTCGTCATCGGTGACTGAAGTCTTGTCCCATTGTACGGCCTGGATGGGATGGGAACTGACCCGTGGCTGGATTGCGGAGCATGCCACGGGTGGGGCCGGCTTGTTGGTGAAGCCTTGGTTGCGCCGGGTTTGGTTGTCTCGTGCCAGTTGTTGAGGCCGAGTCGACGTGCCTTGCCGGGTCGGAGAGCTTGGCCGGGTTGCGGGCCTTGTCGGGTCGAGCGACCTGGCGAGGCGCGGGCCGGCTTGAGGGGCGATGCGGGCCCTGTTGTTTTTGAAAAGGATCCGGGTTCTGTTGCCTGCCTGGGGTTCATCCCCCCGACAACTTGGCTTGTATATTCCAATGATGGGCTTCCTCAAAACGCCCTAGGTCTTCTTGAGCAAGTAAGTTGGATGCACATCCACTTAGTTTCTTTTGTTGAGCTTTCATATATTTATAGCTCTAGTGCATCTGTTGCGTGGCAATTCCTACTCACTCACATTGATATCTATTAAAGGGCATCTCCATAGCCCGTTGATACGCCTAGTTGATGTGTGACTATCTTCTCCCTTTTTGTCCTCACAACCACCATATACCACATAAAGTGCTATGTCCATGGCTTGCGCTCGTGTATTGCCTAAGAGTTGAAAAAGCTGAAGCGCGTTAAAAAGTATGAACCAATTGCTTGGCTGAAACCGGGGTTGTGCATGATGGGAGTATTTTGTGTAATAAAGATGAAGCATGGCCCAACTATATGATTTTGTAGAGATGAGCTTTCTTTGGCTATGCTATTTTGATAGGACATGATTATTTGTTAGTATGCTCCGAAGTATTATTATTTTTATGTTTTATAAGCTTTTATCTTGAATCATTTGGATCTGAACAATCATGCCACAATAAAGAAAATTACATTGAGAATTATGCTAGGTAGCATTCCACATCAAAAATTTTGTTTTTATCATTTACCTACTCGAGGACGAGCAGGAATTAAGCTTGGGGATGCTTGATACGTCTCCAATGTATCTATAATTTTTTATTGTTCCATGCTATTATATTACCTGTTTTGGATGTTTATGGGCTTACTTTACACTTTTATATCATTTTTGGGACTAACCTACTAACCGGAGGCCCAGCCCGAATTGCTGTTTTTTTTGCCTATTTTAGTATATCAAGAAAAGGAATATCAAAGGAGTCCAAACGGAATGAAACCTTCGGGAGCGATATTTTTGGAACAAACGTGATCCAGAGGACTTGGAGTGCAAGTCAAGAAGCTTCCGAGGCGGTCACGAGGGTGGAGGGCGCGCCCCCTGTCTCGTGGGCCCCTCGGGCGTCCACCGACGTACTTCTTCCTCCTATATATACCTACGTACCCCGAAACCATCAAAGGCGAGCACGAAAAGCTATTTCCACCGTCGTAACCTTCTCTATCCGCGAGATCCCATCTTGGAGCCTTCGTCGGTGCTCCGCCGGAGGGGGAATCGACCATGGAGGGCTTCTACATAAACACCATAGCCTCTCCGATGAGTTATCAGTAGTTTACCACAGACCTTCGGGTCCATAGTTATTAGCTAGATGGCTTCTTCTCTCTCTTTGAATCTCAATACCATGTTCTCCTTCCTCTTATTGGAGATCTATTCGATGTAACTCTTTTTGCAGTGTGTTTGTCGAGATCCGATGAATTGTGGGTTTATGATCAAGTTTATCTATGAGAAATATTTGAATCTCCTCTGAATTCTTTTATGTGTGATTAAGTTATCTTTGCAAGTCTCTTTGAATTATCAGTTTGGTTTGGCCTACTAGATTGATCTTTCTTGCCATGGGAGAAGTGCTTAGCTTTTGGTTCAATCTTGTGGTGTCCTTTCCCAGTGATAGCAGGGGCAGCAAGGCACGTATTGTATTGTTGCCATCGAGGATAAAAAGATGGGGTTTATATCATATTGCATGAGTTTATCCCTCTACACCATGTCATCTTTCTTAATGCGTTACTCTATTCTTATGAACTTAATACTCCAGATGCATGCTGGATAGCGGTCGATGTGTGGATTAATAGTAGTAGATGCAGGCAGGAGTCGGTCTACTTTTCGCGGACGTGATGCCTATATACATGATCATGCCTAGATAATCTCATAATTATTCGCTTTTCTATCAATTGCTCGACAGTAATTTGTTCACCCACCGTAATACTTATGCTATCTTAAGAGAAGCCACTAGTGAAACCTATGGCCCCCGGGTCTATCTCTTATCATATAAGCTTTCAATCTACTTTTATTTGCATCTTTACTTTTCCAATCTATATAATAAAATACCAAAAATATATTTATCTTATCATGCTATCTCTATCATATCTCACTTTCGCAAGTGGCCGTGAAGGGATTGACAACCCCTTTATCGCGTTGGCTGTGAGTTCTTTGTTTGTTTCTGTAGGTGCGTGGGACTTGTGAGGAGCCTCCTACTGGATTGATACATTGGTTCTCAAAAACTGAGGGAAATACTTACACTATTGTGTTGCATCTCCCTTTCCTCTTCAAGGAAAACCAACGCAAGCTCAAGATGTAGCAATGACGTGATCCTATTCTGCCACCCCACCATCGGCGTCATCACTGTCATCAAGAGCATCCTGCTGCTCTTCGGCCGAGCTTCAGGCCTCCTCGTCAACTACACCAAAAGCTCTGCCACCTTGATCAGATGCACCACTGACGACGTCGCGCCCGCCGTCAACCTGCTGGGCTGCCCCCTCCCGAGTTCCCGATCACCTATCTAGGCATCCCCCTAACTCTACATCGCCTGACGGCCGCATAGCTGTAACCCTTCATCGACAAAATGGTCGGCATGCTACCCACCCAAAAGGCGCATCTCATGAACAAAGTCGGTCGCCTCGCGTTCGTCAAGGCCATCCTCAACGCAATCCGGATCCACCAGCTCCTTGCTCTCGCGCCCCCCAAGAAGACCATCCAAGCACTCGAGAAAATTTAGCAACGCTTCCTATGGGCTGGACGCGTGGAAGCAAACGGAGGCCACTGCCATGTAAACTGGCAACGCATCGCTAGGACACTCTTGCTCGGTGGCCTCGGCGTGTACGACCTCGGCCGGACCAGCCTTGCGCTCCGCATCCGCTGGTTGTGGTTCAGTCGCACGGACAGCACCAGAGCATGGGCCGGCCTCGACCTGCAGTTCACTGCCGAGGAGCGTGCATTCTTCTTCGCTTCCACCACCATGCAAATCGGGAATGGCACAGAGGCCCTCTTTTGGGAGGATCGATGGATTGACGGACGTTCTATTTGTGAAACCGCGCCGCTCCTTTACGCTTGCATCCCCAAGTGCCGCCGCAAGCTCAGGACCGTCGCCGATGGACTCCAGGCCAACCAGTGGGCATGGGACATACACGGCACAATCGACATAGATGAGATTGGGCAATACTTACAGCTCTGGCAGGCTATCAGCGCCATGACCCTCTCCGCCGAGGCAGACCGCCTCACCTGGAAGTGGAGCACAAGTGGCGTCTACTCCACCAAATCGGCCTACCTAGCCACATTCAACGGTTCCATGGGCTGCGACACATGGAAACTCACCTGGAAGAACTGGGCACCCCCGTGCGTCCGTTTCTTCCATTGGCTCGCCCCCTGGACCGATGTTGGACAGCCAACCGCCTCGCCCGCCGCGGCCTGCAGCACCCCGCATGTTGCCTCCTCTGCGACCAGGCCCCCGAGACCATGCACCACCTCACCCTCGCCTGCCCCTTCGCCAGGCAGATCTGGCATGAGGTACTGCACTGGCTCAGACTTCCCTGCACCCCGCCCGACAGAGAGATCTCCCTCAACGACTGGTGGTGCACGTCGCGGCATGTCACCCCAATGCCCATGCGCAAGGGCCTCGCCTCCATGACCCTCCTCGTCCCATGGATGATATAGAAGCACCGCAACGACTGCGTCTTCAATAGAGGACAACCCTCGATGACCAACCTGCTCACGAAGATCAAAGGCGAGGCCACCCTCTGGGCCAGAGCCGGCGCTCTCGGGCTTCGTGCCATCTTGCCTCAAACATGGGACGTGCACTGATATGCCCCCAGGCACTTTAATTCCCTCCTAGGAGGATTGTAACCGAAACTCCCTTTCTTTCCAAAGCAATGAAATGCAAGCTCTTCTTGTGTTTTCTCGAAAAGAGCACCTTTGAAAATGCAATCAGATCCTCCAACCTCCAACTCTTAATTCAAATGTCCCATATATTCATAAATTCGATGATCCGAATATTAAAACTGAACAATTCCGATGGATCTTAGATACAATACATCAGCTGAGCTGTCTGCCGATCTGGACACGCCGCCATCCCACGCGAGCACGTGCGACGCGAAAGGTGAAGGGGGAGCCTCAGGACCAATAAGGAAGAGGGAGCGCCGCCGCAACATCATCTTGTGTTGCCGTGGACGAGGAAGGCTAGCCTACTGGGTTCAGATGGGACGAATAAGGTGGGTTTTGGGAGGGTTTTGGCATCCCCATCGCCCAGTGTCAGTCACCGCTGCCGTTAGCGCGATCGGAGAAGGGTTGAGGTTGCCAACAGGAGAGGAGAGGTCTATTAGGAACTCTGTAGATTGGGTGAAAGATTGTAAATGTGAGAAAAATGAATTATTGTTCCTTCAAATAGGCACACACATGTTTAATCAAAATCCGAGTCTTTCCAAGTCGGTATGACTTGGATAAAAACTGGCATATACATATTCTGGTTAGAACATAGATATTTGACATCATGATTTAGGATGGTGTACATTTATCAGTGCTGGGACATGAGTTGGTACGTCATTGACAATACTCAATGTCATACTTGTGTATCCTACTCAATGACACTAAATGATGGTTGGGGACTTGGAGCAACCGAATTACCTGGCAATTATAGAAGAGATTAGTTATATATACTAATCAATATTTGGTTGTACGCTGAACTGATCATAAGTCCCAAGTGTTTCACTGGAAACTTAAATTTAATTCTTCTAAAGAACAAGCACATCAGCCTAGAGAGCGTTTACCAGTGGTTTTAATGGTTTATAAGATTCAAAACAAAATTATAAATGATTGTATCTTGTTACAGCATATATAACAGCCATTACCGAAAAAGGCTTTCGCCCCGCTTTATATATATACCAGCCATTATTCCAAGTAGACTTAACTATGACACTAACTTCCTAGGTTTAAGAGCTTTTGTATCATTCCACAGCAGAAATATGCACGTACTTAAGGGTGGTTATGTTACTACTTTCTGTAGTGGTAGAAGTGATACCATGGTAGTGTAATCTCCCTTTTTGCTCTATCTGGGTTAAAGCTTCCATATCTTCTTTAAATGTTTGCTCAATGGGGAAAACATTATCAAGAGTTCAAGACAAACTCCACCTACTAAATGGTGTATCTTGCAGCTGTGCATGGCCAACAAGCAAAGAATAGCGAGAATATATATGCCAATTTATTTTCCAGGTGGCCAGTGCAAGTTGAGAGTTCAGATATGGCACCACTGAACAGATATGAAACAAATAGATATATATGCTAATCAGGAAGGAAAAGTAGCTACTTTTATAAAGCCATTTTCAGTGTCATATCCGCACTCGCGTCTATAAATCAAGTACTTGTAGATGCAGGCACCAAGCACATTCTAAAGTTGTATAGACAATTAGTTGTTATTGAGAAAATTTGCTCATGTTAGATAACAATTGTGTTCAGTTCTGCAATGTATGAACCTAAATAAAGAGACCCATCCACGTTGCTAAAATCGATGGACACAAGGATGAGATTTTACAAATCATAGCCACATACATATGTATATGAAAGATAATGTAAGATTAGATATGAGAGTACACATAAACTAACATGGCTGAGAGCCATTGACCCATTGCAAATCATGAGCTTCAGAAATTTCCTGATCGAACCTACCACTACGAGAACAGCAGCAATACTTTCTTACCAACCTGCATCAATTTGATAGCTTGTAATAAAAAATAGCAGCAATAAGAAAGGACGGTGGAAGAGGGGATGTAGTAAGGAGAAGATATATCAGCAACATGGATGAAATCAACCCACCACGACCAGTCTCCAACCCAACGAGTGAGGGCACCTACTGAAATCGCACTAAAGAAAAGCACAGTCAATAAGGAGTATAAATTCGATGGAGAAATAGTGGGAGGTAGGTGGGAGAGAAAATCGGCGGAGCCACAATTCCGGCAAGCCTCAACCCAGACCCTATAGCAATAGGCCGTGACTGGGAGTAGCTCGTAGGTGGGCATGGATGAAGGTCGCTGCTGGTGCCGTTAGTGTGCTTAGGTCTAGTTGTCGTGCTCCCTGGCAGTCAAGTCACTCTCTTGGGCCTAGTTTCTAAGCCATGGACGGAGAGGAAGGAGTCATGGAGGGAGGGAATCCTACGATGCCACCGTCACCCAATGCAAGGTAGGAAGCAAAGAATATATGGACATGCGTGCAGTAGAGGAAGAGCAAGTAGCGCCATGATAACTGATCTTGTAATTATCGGCCACAACCGAGTAATGCGCATTGATTACCATTAAAGCCCTTAAGCAATGGTGAATTACTTCCTCAATCGCCGGGAAGTGGAGTCAAATATGGCGATTGGCTGCCCCCGTCATCAGCTCATCGCCCATTCGCGTTGTCGGAGTCAAGAGGATTTCGTGTGCGTGCTGGTTTTTCTCTTCACGGACTCAAAGGCCCAGTTGGCCCAATGAACATCAGACTACCAATTTTGTCACGGGAGCATCGCCCCAGCCCAATAGTGCTCCCCGTGCATCAACTGAAGCCTGGGAGGAATGGAAAATAGATCAAACGGCCAGCAGCGCACGAAAGTCCAGATCTGATGGCCAAAAGTGTTGATGGCCTGAGAGGGTCAGAAAAGTGTGCGGTTGTAATGTATCTACTGGATCATTGATGGGGTGCGTTGCCGCACCCGTCAATTTTCAACTATAATGGTAGGAAATTTCATTAATATATGATGGCATTGAATATTGAGGTTAAATATGAAATAAGTTGCTTAAACTTGCACAAAATTCAACTTTTCAAGAATTGAAATGCTGAGTTATATATGAATTCTTGTAGAGTAATATCACTCTGTAATTCCTTGGAATCCATAAACTTATAAGGGTGTACCTTGAAAGTGGAGCTTCGGTGCATCATATCCAGCTCCGTTGACTGAACATAGCTATAAAAGAAGTCGAGTGTCTATAGGAATCTTTGCTTCCAATAAGCCAGATGTAAACTGGATGCATCACAATGCAGTACATAACACGAGTCCTTTGAAACCTGAAATGACATGCCTTCCCTCTGCTCGCCTCCAAGTAGCAAAAGATTAAACTGCAAATAGGAATGGTAAACCATCCATAGGATCTCTTGTTGTATTGAAATGAAAATAAGAACCTCGGTATATCAGCATCATGCACCTGCAATATCACAACTAAGAATTAACACACACATACACATGGATGTCCATCTTCTCTGGCTAAGGTGAAGGTTTTCTAAGCAGCACAACAACACATGTTTTACCTTCATTTTGATAGCATTAATAGTAGAAAATTTATAAAGTACTCATATAAGGCACTCAGAAGAATCTCAAGTAGATGTATTATGTGCAAGGCTAAAATAATGAACAATTGTAGAACACAAACTGAATAAGGGATCAAAGCATTATCACAACTAAAAATTAGCACACATACACATGGATGGCCATCATCTCTGGCTAAGCTGAAGGTTTTCTGAGCAGAACAACAACACGTTCATCTTCATTTTGATAGCATTAACAATATCAAATTTAATAAAGTACTCGTATAAGGGACTCATAAGAATCTCAAGTAGATGTATTATGAGCAAGGCTAAAATAATTAATGATTGTGGAACACAAATTCAATAAGGGATCAATGCATTATTATTATTTTCAAATTTAGTCTTATGCATACATAGAAATTAATAATTGGTATCAACAACTAAAAGGATAATTTATAACTTGTGCAGTACTTAGAACATCTCTACAATGAAAAATATAGGAGGTAAATTAGAAGTTGAAAGCGATAACACAACCCAAATAGATGATGGTGGAATCAACAAAATACAAAATGTGGCATGTTAGTTTTACCACATAATATGCTTCTTTTGCCCACCAATTAACCAATGCTAGCGACATTTTCACCTAATCAATAAAACAGTTAAGAATATGTATCACCTAACAATGCTATAATATATACAAATGCATGTTAATGGTAGTAACGACAAACAACCTCGTCACTTCGCTTTGCAACCCTCCGGAGAGCAAATTATCAAATATTTGCAGTGCAGCATGTAAATGTACGTTGCAGATACAAACAAAGATTGAACCTGTAGAAGGCCGATGTGAAGTCCTCGCCAGTTCCACCAATAGAGAGCACAGGCCAGGCTGGGAAAGTCGTGTAAAAGAGAGGATCAACCTAAGGTCAGGCACGCCATGGCGCCCATGCCTCCTCCAGCTCAACTCGCCTTCCCATCCTCCGGTCCTCATCCTCTCATCTTCCTCTCACAATCAGTGGCTTGGTGAAGCCTGGCAAGTAGTCAAGTGACTACATAGGAAATCGGTAGCCAAATACCCGAGGTATATATACTACCCACTATTAAACAAACAATCTCTGAAAATTTCCCTTAGATAGAAACAATAACTGAAATTTGACTACTCAATCCCACCCATAATCTACTTTGGGTGACAATGGATTGTCCAGATATAGTAAACCCGAGGAAAGGAAGACCTGATTAACTTCCCTGATGACCTAATCGTACTGCATCTGGCGATCACCAAATCCCTTGACAGTTACTACCTCTGCCTTTCCATGCATAATCTTTCTGCTGGTGAAGCCTCTCCATGACCTTGGTCCACAGAGAGCTGCCACAACCTCCATCCGTCCTTCGTCCGCGATCTTAGCCGCGAGGCGGGGCCACCTCCAGCTAGCCGCGAGCACTGTTGAAATGTGAGATGGGCCTAGAGCCCATATGACAATTTCAGATTTGATCTCTAAGGGCCCATGTAGGTGGCATGACAAGGTGGTGGGAAGTTTAGTCCCACCATGCTAGTGGAAGGAAAGTTGGAGTGGTTTATAAGGGTGGCTCTTCTACATGCTATTGGAGCATGAGAAGAGAAGAGGCCCTCGCGCGCTCCTCCTCCGCCGCCCGCCGCGCCGCGCCGCGCCGCGCCGCGGGTTGCGGGAATGAGCCGAGCCGAGCTCACACCTATGCGCTTATTTTCGCCAGTCACTAACGGAGAGGTTCTGACAGCAGGGCCACGATCCGAGATGTCGGATCATGGGCTGTCACGGACTCGGACGTGGGTCAAGCCCACGTCTCTCCACGCGGCTGCGTCTATATAAGTGTGTTGTGTCCCCTAACCCTAGCCGCCACGATCAGATCACATCTGCTCCACGCGCACCGCCGACCGTCGTTCCTTTTCTGCTGCTGCTGCCAGTGACTCCATCCCGTCCGCCGCGTACACGGTCGATGGGAGAGCGGGTCTCCGAAACTCCGTCTCTCTGGTTCATGTACGGGAGAGAGACGAATAGGTTTTTGGGAAGCGACTACGTGACTGCTCGCCTCCGATCCACTACTTCCTCTACGTCTGCGCCGTCTCTGTCATCACCATGTCCAGCAACGCCGAACGCGCCGCCGCCGAGAAGACCGAGGCCGACAAGAAGGCCGCCGAGGACGCTTCTGTTGCTGCCACCGCGGCGGCGGCTTCTGCATGGCCTACTGGAGGGTATACCGCGTTTAACCCTCTCATGATAATTTCTGTATGAGCAGTGCTAGCATCATGTGTATATTTGTCTACTATGTGCATAGTACGTGCTCGTTTAGATCAGTACCAGTGTGTTGTTAGTTCTGTCAATGCCATGCTAGTTATCTACTTATGGATTAAATTAGTCAAAAAATTGCCTATTTTCTTAGCAATCCAAAAACCTATTATGTGTAGCAATTTTTCGGCAAGTGGCTTTGCCGCAGCACTGAAACCGGATAAGTTTACCGGTACGTATTTTAAGCGTTGGCAGACAAAGACCACTTTATGGCTCACAGCTATGAACGTGTTCTGGGTCACCAGTGTGTCCACGGGAACGATTGCTCCTGAACAGGAGAAGGCGTTCAGGGAGGCAACCACTGTGTTTCTCGGAGCAGTTCTTAGCGTGATCGGAGATAAATTGGTCGACGCATATTTACATGTGCATGTCGCCAAGGACTTGTGGGAGGCGCTTGAATCTAAGTTCGGGGCCGCCGATGCAGGGAGCGAGATGTATATTATAGAGCAGTTCCACGATTACAAGATGGTTGAGAACCGTCCTGTACTGGAGCAGGCTCATGAGATAATATGCATTGTTAAGGAGCTTGAGCTTCTGAAGTGCGAGTTACCGGGCAAGTTTGTCGCGGGCTGCATAATCGCTAAGCTCCCCAATTCCTGGAGGAACTTTGCCACCACTCTGAAACATCAGAGGCGTGAATTCTCTGTGGAGGATGTCATTGGCCATCTGAGTGTTGAGCAGAATTCGAGGGCAAATGACTCGCACGGAAAAGGGGCCGAAGGGACTTCTGTTGCCAACATGGTGAACCAGAGGAACTTCAACTCCCACAAGTTCAAGGGAAAGAACGGTGTCCAACAGAATACCGACTTCAAGAAGATGGGTAAGAAGACCTTCAAGAAGAACAAGAAGGATGAGGGCTGCTTTACTTGTGGTTCGGCTGAACATTGGGCCAACAAGTGCCCAAACAAGTTTAAGAAGTCAGGACAGGACTCCAAGTCTGTCAACATGATTGTGGGCAACAATGAGAATGGTGCATCTGGGTACGGTAATTTATTTACTGTTTTTTCAGTGTTTCAGCCTACCGATTGGTGGGTGGATACAGGTGCAAGTGTTCATGTGTGTGCTGACATTTCATTGTTCTCTTCTTACCAGGTCATAGGCCACGGGTCCGTATTGATGGGGAATGGCGCGAGTGCTTCTGTTCATGGTGTTGGCACGGTCGATCTGAAGTTTACTTCGGGAAGGATCGTGTAGCTAAAGAACGTGCAGCATGTCCCTGCCATCAAGAAGAACCTCGTTAGTGGCTCCCTTCTATGTAGAGAAGGGTTTAAGTTGGTATTCGAGTCTAATAAATTAGTTGTTACTAAGTATGGACTATTTGTTGGAAAAGGTTATGAGAGCGGAGGGATGTTCTGCCTTTCCCTCGCAGATTTCTGTAATAAAGTCGTGAACCATATTCATTCGAGTGTTAATGAATTTGAGGTTTGGCATTCACGTCTTTGTCACATAAGTTTCAGTGTTATGACGCGGCTAGCTAAGCTGGATTTAATCCCGAGTTTCACTTTAGCCAAAGGTTCTAAGTGCCTGTCATGTGTGCAAGCTAAGCAACCTCGCCAGCCTCACAAGGCTGCAGAGGAGAGACACTTGGCACCATTAGAACTCATACATTCTGATCTTTGTGAGATGAATGGTGTATTGACTAAAGGTGGAAAGAAATACTTCATGACATTGATAGATGATTCCACTAGATATTGCTATGTGTATCTGTTAAATACTCCCTCCGTCCCAAAATTCTTGTCTTAGATTTGTCCAAATACGGATGTATCAAGTCACGTTTTAGTATTAGGTACATTCGTATCTAAACAAATATAAGACAAGAATTTTGGGACGGAGGGAGTACTAAAGATGAGGCTCTACACTACTTTAAAATCTATAAGGCAGAAGTTGAGAATCAACTTGAAAAGAAAATTAAATGATTCCGTTCAGATCATGGTGGAGAGTACTTCTCGAGTGAGTTTGATTCCTTCTGTGCGGAACACGGCATTATTCATGAGAGGACGCCTCCCTATTCAGCCCAGTCAAACGGGGTTGCCGAGCGGAAAAACCGTACTCTAACTGATCTGGTTAACGCCATGTTAGATACGTCGGGTTTATCCAAGGCATGGTGGGGGGAGGCTATATTGACAGCATGTCATGTCCTGAATAAAGTTCCGATAGAGGATAATGAGATCACTCCCTATGAGAGATGGGCAAAGAGAAAGACAACACTCTCGTACTTGCGTACTTGGGGCTGTTTGGCGAAAGTCAACATGCCGATCCCCAAAAAGCGTAAGCTTGGACCCAAGACTGTGGACTGCGTTAATTTGGGCTACGCTAAGAACAGCGTTGGCTATAGATTTCTAGTAGTGAAATCTGAGTTACCTGACCAGAAGGTCGGTACAATCATAGAGTCTAAGGATGCTACATTCTTTGAGGATATTTTTCCTATGAGAGATATGCAAAGCACTTCTAGACAGGAATCTGAGGAGACTCCTAAGCTTGCCATTCCTATGGAATATTATGAATGAACACATGATGAAAATCCTGAGGAGGATGACGAGGAAACCCTTGGTAGGGGCAAGAGACAAAGGACTGCAAAGACCTTTGGTGATGATTTCTTCGTAAACCTCGTGGATGATACTCCCACTTCTATCTCAGAAGCGTATGCCTCTCCAGAAGCTGACTACTGGAAGGATGCGGTCCGTAGTGAGATGGATTCCATCATGGCTAACGGGACATGGGAGATCACTGAGCGTCCCTATGGTTGCAAACCATTGGGATGTAAGTGGGTGTTCAAGAAAAAGCTTAGGCCCGATGGTATGATGGAAAAGTACAAGGCCAGGCTTGTGGCCAAGGGCTATGACCAGAAAGAAGAGGAAGATTTCTTCGATACTTATTCACCTGTGGCTAGACTGACCACCATTCGAGTATTACTCTTGTTGGCGCCCTCACATGGTTTTCTCGTCCATCAAATGGATGTTAAGACTACTTTTCTGAATGGAGAGCTAAATGAGGAAATCTACATGCAACAGCCAGATGGCTTTGTGATAGATGGTCAGGAAAGGAAGGTGTGTAAGTTGCTGAAATCTTTATATGGCCTGAAGCAAGCACCTAAGCAATGGCATGATAAGTTCAATACAACTCTGACATCTGTTGGTTTCGTTGTTAATGAGGCTGACAAACGTGTATAATATCGCCATGGTGGGGGCAAAGGAGTTATACTGTTCTTGTATGTTGATGACATACTGATATTCGGAACAAACCTCAAAGTCATTGAGGAGGTCAAATCGTTTCTGTCTCAGAACTTTGAGATGAAGGACCTTGGTGTGGCTGATGTTATCTTGAACATCAAGCTACTGAGAGATAATGAGGGTGGGATCACACTTCTGCAATCCCATTATGTTGAGAAGGTGTTGAGTCATTTTGGATATTCAGACTACACACCATCTCAAACACCATATGATCCTAGCGTGTTGATTCGAAAGTCCAAAGGCATGGCTAAAGATCAATTGAGATACTCTCAAATCATTGGTTCACTGGTGTACCTAGCAAGCGCAACGAGGCCTGACATCGCGTTTGCTGTGAGAAAACTGAGCCGGTTTGTTTCCAAACCGGGTGATGTACATTGGCATGCTGTTGAAAGAGTTATGCGCTATCTGAAAGGTACTATGAACTATTGACTTCACTATACCAGAGACCCGTTGGTACTTGAAGGGTATAGTGATGCGAATTGGATATCTGATGCTGATGAGATGAAGGCCACAACTGGTGTTGGGGATATAACTACTGAGTATAAACCGCCCAGGAGGGGGCCAGTTCACGTTCAACCATATTGAAGCCCATGAAGACCCGGAAGGTGGCGCTTTACTATGAAGCTTAGAGGCCCAGAGCCCAAAGGCGGATTAGGGCCCATAGTGGTAAACCGCCATAGTCATATAGCCTGTATTGTAAGATAAGGAAAGGAGAGACCGAGCCGAACACTTGTATAAGTCGGCCTCGGGACTCTGTAAACCGGCCGGGCGTCAACCCGTGTATATAAGGGGACGACCCGGCGGCGGTTCAGGGACAAGAAACAACAACTCGAGACTCAGGCAAGCGGATTGCGCTCCCTGATCATCGAAACCCAATCAATCCCATCACAACTAGACGTAGGCTTTTACCTTCATCGAAGGGGCCGAACTAGTATAAATACCCGTGTCCCTTGTCCGGTTTAACCCCTTCAAGCTAACCCGTTGCGATGGCTCCACGACTAAGTCCTTTCACAAGGACATCTGACGTGATAATTCCACGACAGTTGGCGCCCACCGTGGGGCTATCGCACGATGGTGTCGAGTTCTTGAAGGGCTGCTTTGAAGGACTTAAGGGGTACGTGATCGACCGGATGACCAAAAGTCATCGCGGCAAGCTCTACATCGACGACAAAGGATGGGGCCCCGAAGCCGGCTCAATCGAGTACGGATACCGGGTTCCCTTTGGCGGAATTCATGTCTTCATTGGCAATATCGGTGAACCGGGCCCTGAGCTGGACACCTGCACCGACCTCGTCGAGACGGCTCAACGTGCGAGTCCAACCCGGGTTACGCCCGCCGTGAAGCGTTCGTTCGTAGGATGTGTCCATGGGATCGGATCTGAACCGGTGTCTGAGGACGAGATGGCGGTATACTCCGACGACGAATCATCCACTGGTGAAACTGAGTCCTTGTACCAGATTCAGGACGGCATGCCCGAGGGGTATTCCGATGGCAATAGTATTCCGGATCTCCTTGAAGCACCGAGCCGGGTTGCTATTTACATGGCTGGCACACATCCCATTTTGCAGTCTTCATCTACCGCAGCAGTAGATACCGGATCAGCGGCCGGGACAGGTACTTCGGCGCGCCGGCCGGCGCAGGTTCTCGCCGGTTTAATGGATGCTTGGGAGACCTTACTAACGGCGACAGTTACCCCAGAAACACGAAATCAGCATGGTGCAGAGGTTGCAAGACTGAAAGAGCAAATTGCGCAGGCTAAGGAAGACTTGGTGGCTGAGGACAATAGGATGGCCGAGGAACAGGACGCTTTGAACTTCCGATATGATCAGGGCCCGTCGGGCGGTTCAGGTCCAGGTTTTCATGGCGGCGGCGGTTCAGGCTCTGGATTTCAAAACAATCAGAATAACTAGAACAACCAAAGCGGTAATAACCAGCAGGGTAATCAAGGGAATCAACAGCAGTCAGGTTACCAGAGTAACCCGAAGTAGTTGAATGGTGGACAATATCATGTATTCACCACTAGTCTGTGCAAGCGAGATCTGAAGCTGCATAAGAGGGTAGTTAATGCGGTTGAACCGGCAGTTCCACGCTATCTGCGCTGGTCGGAACAACCTATTGTGTGGAGTAGGGAGGATCATCCGCCCTGGGTTGACAATCCGGGTCAGCTAGCTCTGGTGGTGGCACCTCAGGTGGGAGGTTACAAGTTCACCAAAGTACTTATGGATGGAGGAAGCAGTATTAATATTCTGTATTATGAGACATTCCGCCGCATGGGGCTGACTGATAAGAATCTTAAACCGTCCAATACTATTTTTCATGGTGTAGTACCAGGAAAGTCGGCGTATCCAGTGGGCAAGATGGCTTTGGAAGTTGTGTTTGGAGATGAGCATGATTCCCGGTCTGAGACGTTGACTTTCGAGGTGGTGTGAATCCAGAGCCCGTATCACGCACTGTTTGGGCCACCGGCTTATGCAAAATTCATGGCGAGGCCATGTTATATTTACTTGCAGCTCAAGATGCCGGGTCACAAAGGAACCATCACAGTTCATGGAAGTCATAAAATCGCTTTGTATTGCGAAGAGAGTGATGCGGCTTACGCTGAGTCGGTTTGTGCTACAGAGGAGTTAAAATTTTACAAGGAAAATGTTGATCCGGCAGATATGACCCCTCTGAAGAAGCCCACCACTGAGCACGACCCAACCCTGCACTTCAAACCGGTGGATGAGACGAAGGTTGTTGACTTTGTACCTGGCGATTCGTCCAAACAGTTCAGCATCAGCACCAATCTGGATCCAAAATAGGAAAGCGCGCTCATCGAGTTCATCCGTGAGAACCGGGATATCTTTGCATGGAAGCCTTCTGACATGCCAGGTGTACCGAGGGAACTCACTGAGCACACCCTTAACATTGATCCAAAGTTTAAACCAGTCAAGCAATTCATTCATCGCTTTAATGAAGAGAGACGCAAGGCAATTGGGGAGGAGGTAGCCCGGCTGTTGGCGGCTGGGTTTATCGTTGAAGTTTTTCATCCTGAATGGTTGGCTAATCCGGTGGTGGTTCTTAAGAAAAACGGGACTTGGCGCATGTGTGTGGATTACACGGACTTAAATAAGGCTTGCCCAGCGGATCCTTTTGCTCTCCCGCGTATTGATCAAATCATTGATGCGACGACGGGTTGTGAGCGCCTGAGTTTTTTGGATGCTTACTCAGGGCACCATCAGATCAAAATGGCAGTTAAGGACCAGGAGAAAACAGCCTTCATCACTCCCTTTGGAGCCTTCTGCTATGTTTCTATGCCCTTTGGGCTCAAGAGTGCTGAAGCAACCTATCAGCGTTGTGTGCAAAATTGTCTTCAGACGCAGATTGGGCGTAATGTTCATGCCTATGTGGATGACATTGTGGTGAAATCCAGGAAAAAGGAGACATTGATAGCTGATCTCAAGGACACGTTTGACAACCTCCGGGTTTACAAAATGATGCTTAATCCGGATAAGTGTGTCTTTGGTGTTCCGGCAGGCAAGCTGCTCGGTTTTCTGGTGTCTAACAGGGGCATTGAGGCTAATCCGGAAAAAATCAAGGCAATCACATCTATGGCCAAACCGATATGTATCATTGATGTTCAGCGTCTCACAGGCCGGATCGCAGCTCTCAGCCGGTTCATCAGTCGTTTGGGTGAGAAGGCCATTCCCTTGTGTCATATGCTGAAGAAAACGGATAATTTCGTCTGGAGTGATGCAGCCAATGCGGCCTTTGAGGAGTTAAAGCGGCAATTGGTTGAACCGCCAGTTCTGGCAGCCCCAGTCGATCATGAGCCTTTACTATTATATGTGGCTGCTAATGCCTGAGCAGTCAGTGTGGCTATCATTGTAGAGCGTAAAGAGGCTGGGAAGGAATATCCGGTTCAACGTCCAGTATATTACATCAGTGAAGTCCTGATCGAGTCAAAGCAACGCTATCCACATTGGCAGAAGTTAGTGTATGGGGTTTTTATGGCCAGTCGAAAACTCAAGCAATATTTTCAAGGTCACCCCATCACAGTGGTTAGTTCGGCTCCCTTGGGCGATATCATCCAAAACAGAGAAGCGACTGGCCGGGTTGCAAAGTGGGCAATTGAGCTTGGTCCACATGGTTTGAAGTATGTGCCTCGCACAGCCATTAAGTCACAGGCTCTTGTGGACTTTATCAATGACTGGACCGAGTTACAAGCACCAGAAGAGAAACCGGATAATACGTACTGGACCATTCATTTCGATGGATCAAGGCAGTTGGAAGGCTCGGGGGCTGGAGTTGTCCTTACTTCCCCCGAGGTGATAAAATTTGCTACGTCCTCCGCTTGATGTTTCCTTGTACTAACAATGCAGCTGAATATGAAGCCCTACTTCATGGTCTCCGCGTGGCTAAGGAGATGAACTTAACTCGAGTTCGTTGCTTTGGCGATTCTGATCTGGTGGCTCAGCAAGTTTCTGGTACTTGGGATTCTACTCATGGCGGCTTACAGGCGTGAGGTAGATATGGTGGCGGGTCACTTCAAAGGTTACCAGGTTGAGCATATTGATCGGCGCAAAAACGAAGCAGCAGACGCTTTGAGCCGACTTGGATCTCAATGTAAATCGGTACCTCCTAACACCTTTCTGGATATATTGCATAACCCGTCTGTTAAATTGCCTACAGAAGCGGATCTGGCTATTCCTGATCCGGAGGCGCAGCTGGTGGCTACTTTACACGTCGTGCCGGATTGGACGATTCCATATCTGGCATATATGAACCAGGGTGAGCTACCAAATGATCAAGTCCTGGCCCGACAGATAGTCCGGCGTTCTAAATCCATGGTTATTCACAATGGTGAGTTACACCGTTGTAGCGTTTCAGGCGTATTTTAGCGTTGTGTTTCTCCGGAAGAAGGCCAAGCGATCCTCCAGGAAATTCATGAAGGGGATTGTGGTCATCACGCCGGTTCAAAGTCCCTGGTTGCAAAAGCTTTTCGTCATGGGTTTTAGTGGCTGACAGCCCATGCTGATGCGGAGGATCTGGTAAAGCGATGTGATGCTTGTCAAAAAATTTCCCGCAGAGCTCATGTTCCGGCTCAGGAGCTACAGATGATTCCAATCACTTGGCCTTTTGCTACTAGGGGGCTTGATATGGTGGGGCCTTTTAAGCGTTCCCGAGACAAGAAAACCCACCTGTTGGTGGCAGTTGATAAATTCACCAAGTGGTTTGAAGCGGAGCCTGTTAGCAACTATGATGCAGCGACGGCAGTTCAATTTCTCAAAAAGATTATTTTCTGCTTTGGTTATCCACACAGCATTATCACGGATAATGGTACTAACCTCTCCAAAGGTGAGATGGAGGATTTCTGTCAAAGAGAGCATATCCGGCTTGATCTAGCATCTGTCACGCACCCTCAATCCAACGGTCAAGCAGAGCGAGCTAATCAAGAAATCTTAAAGGGTCTTAAACCCCGGCTCATGATTCCATTGAAACGGATGCCGGGTTGTTGGGTGCAAGAATTACCTTATGTGTTGTGGAGTATCAACACCACCCCCAATCGATCAACAGGATATACGCCTTTCTTCATGGTCTACGGAGCAGAGGCGGTTCTCCCAAGTGATATACGTCATGATTCCCCCCGGGTTGCTAATTATGTCGAAGCAGACAATGAGCAAGCTCACCAAGAGGCACTGGATTTACTAGATGAGAAGCGGGATATGGCTTTGGCACGCTCGGCGGTTTATCAGCAAGACCTGCGGCACTATCACAGCCGTCGGGTTAGGACAAGAGCCTTTCAAGAAGGTGACTTGGTGCTCCGGCTTATCCAGGATTAGAACGGTATACACAAGTTATCCCCGCCTTGGGAAGGACCCTTTGTGGTCAGTAAGAATCTGCACAACGGATCATACTACCTCATTAACGTTCGAGATGACTCACGCAAATCTGAGGAGGAGACCCGGCGGCCCTGGAACATAGCTCTCCTCCGGCCTTACTACACTCGAGCCATAGGCTCTCTTTTATGTACATATTTTGACGATGTATATATTATCATCAATAAATAAATCAGCATCCTTGCTTCAAAGCGGGGCCTCTGCTGTTTTTTCTCAAATATTCTTTGAGTTACTTGGGGGCTTCAGCTGACCAAGCAAAGTATTATCCCTTGAACCGGCTATCACGCCACAGAGCTTGGGAGCTTCACACCCAAAGGGCCAAAGAGAGTTTCGATGCTATGCACAACTCAAACATAGGCACCTAATGAGCACCGCTCATCATGTTACTTGGGGGCTCCTTGGTCCAATACCAAGAAGTCTGAATGGACCCTTGTAGCTGGGTATCAACCCACGGCTTGGAAGCCTGGTATATTTACCTAAAACCCCGGGTTAACCTGCCTTCATCAAGTAACACACTCCTATCCAGGTCATCCTGGCATGGCCCTCCGAACGTTTGACAGTTACTCTCCTTGAGACCCTGAACTTGTCAAAGTTAAAATGGTGATTGGCTAGTTGGAGGTCTATCTTAAAAGGCTTTGTTAAATGGTTCAACTCAGTGGCCTGGCAGCCCACAAAAGGCCTCGCATTTGGGCCTGGCAGCCCCCAAAAAGCCTCGACTACACGGTTTTCATTTGAACTTTGGCTGAATTTTAAACCGATTTTTTGGCTTGTTGAACCGTCTTCTAAGACCAACATTTCTTAAACCGGCTCGGTTTGCAACTTTACGTTGACAGACCTTTATTTTAAACCGGAGTTTTCTTAACCCGGCTTGGCATTGATTTCCTGTCAACAGCCCGGATCGTCTGGCGTGAATCATCACCCGGCATGACTTAATCTACGACATCAGAAAATGATGGCGATACAAATACCTCAGATTTGGGTTTTTCACCCTTATCGCAATGCAAGTTGGCTCGCCAACTAGCCAGGGATCTTGTACTACCGATATGTATAAATTCATATTATTATGATTTGATTATCAATCCGGCATATTTTGGGCATTATGACCCGTCCGGCGGTAAACCGCCAGGACCCTTTGTCTTTTTATGCATACAGGAAATGCATATTATGATACTTGGAACAAAAATTCATATTGATATGGCGGATCAACGCAAAATATCTCTTGCACGATGGCAGCAGATCAGCATAAGTTTCTTGCTATCCTATTACACGGCACTCCAAGGCCCAAAATATGGAAATGTTCATTGATCGTTCCTGATGTACCAACCGCCTGGACGGATTAAGCTTCATCACCGGGTTGACGTGAGGTAGATGGATCATCTGGCGTCGGTTCAACTTCTTCTTCATCCACTGACTGGAAGTCATTGGTGGTCCAGTCAATCCGGGTTAAGGCCTGAAAGACAGCCTCTTCACTTATAAGCTCAGCCGGATCAACGTCAGGAGCATAAGTATGTTTACGGATTGGTGGAATGAGGCTCTGCACTTCAGGGATCACAGCTTCAACCCGTTTGTTGTCTGCATCATAGAACGATCGGTGAACCATCAGGTTCACCTCTTCGGCTAGTTGACTCGCCCAAGGACGCATCTCCCTTGTTACCCGTTTCAGGGCGTCATTGTCAAATTCTTCGACATTTTCTTGGGCACTGGGGAAGCCTTTGGATATATCAGCCGGGTCAAGGTCAGCTATCCATGCCTTGGCTCGAGTCAGCGCCAGCAAAGCGCCGGCCTGAGCAGCGGATCGCTTCAGCTCTTCTATTTGCGCTGGCGCCATTGAAAGACGATCCAGCGTATCTTTGATAAGTGTTGGTGCCGCATTATCATATGAAGTTGCGCATATAACCCGTTGAGCGCCGGTATACAGCTGCTCAATCAGTGTATATGCTGCTTTAAGCCTCTTCCGCATGTCAGAACCCAGGTGAGCGATGCGATTTCCTATATCGGTTCAAGAAATACATGTTAAACCGATGAAATTTCAAAGGGATACAACTTTTGGCAACCACTACTTACCAAATATGGCAGAGGTCATGGCATTGATTTGGCGCCTCAGTCCAGATAATTCTTCTGCCACCGGTTTAAGAGCCGATTCAGCAGTCTCCGACCGCTTCACCAGTCCGGCCTTCTCGCTGTCCCAGTTGGCCTGCTCAGATTTAAAGTATTCTTTAAGTTGCTCCATGGTGGTTAAAGGGGTTCTCAGCTCATCCTTGGCCTTGGTTGTTTCTGCTTGTTGGGTCTCAAGGTTTGCTCGAAGATCAGCAATTTGTGAGGTTTGCTGATTTATTTCACTCTGCAACAATAAGAGAGCATGTTAATATCTTTGTTCAAAGTCCCAAGCATATAACCAGTTATACACTCAGCACTTGGGGGCTAATGCGGATCGTTCTTATGCGGATACTTCAAGTCCCAAGGATTAATACAAGTTTTAATCATGGCACTTGGGGGCTAATGTGTATTTGATCAAGACAAAGAACAGTTCACAAGGTACAGCATGAAGAATATAAAGTACCGGTTTGACTTTCTCAAGACAAACCGGCCCTTGGGGGCTACAATGCAATGAAGGTGCAGAAATTCTAAAGTGCAATGTTTACCTCATAGCGTTCCTTCATTAGATTAACTAAACCGTCTTCATAATCACGGCTTGTATACACCCGGTTCAGAAAGCCGGAATGAAGGTCTTGAGCAGAGAGATCGGTGTAAGCAGACAAATCAGTCTTACCCTTCCCTTTGTTCACGGCAGCAAATTCATCTTTCGCAGTATGCTTTGACAGGGCAACCGGATTACCAGGGGCGGTATATCCAGTGCCTGTAACAATAACATCATCATCCTTGGCCAGGCTGGAAGAGTCAAGGTTCTGAATAGGGCTTGGCGGTTTGTTAGCTGGACTTGGCGGATCAGCAATTGAGTCCCGTTGTTCCATTGTCGGGCTCGGGGGAGCAGGAGGATTTAAAGTATCAGCCTCTGCAGACGTTTCAGCTTCTGACGGGTTAGCATTACCATCTTGATTCGGCCCAGAAGAGCTGTCCATGGCAACTTCCGGGTTTTCGTTATGATGCTCGAGTGTCTTTTCTGGATCAACTTCAACAGTAGGGTCGCTAGTCTTGGCCTTCTTGCTTAATCGAGCTTTGGCGCTATAACATCAAAGGTTAGAGTATGATAAACCGACAAAATAAAGTTATAAATCAGATAACACTTACCCGGCAACTACTTTGAGAGGAGGCAATTGGGTGGTCGATGAACCGCCAGACGAGCTAGAAGAAGCCTGGTAATTCGGGTCAGACGGATTGAGAGGGCATCGGAAGAAACCTTTAAAAGGGTATTGTTTTTCCAGGAGAACAAATCACCTCT